>NC_056738.1:445709315-445926815 GCF_019279795.1 Protopterus annectens
ATAAGCCTGACTAGCTTGGTCTGCAAAGGTATATAAAGTATCATCATGGACCTCATAAATAAAGATATTGGGGACCTACAGACACTGGATCCTACCCAGTTTGGCTTTGTTAAGGGCAGATCCTGCCTCTTAAACCTGGTTGATTTCTTTGAAACAGTCACCAAGGCCATTGACGAGGGGAAGGTGATCCACACAGCCTACCTGGACCTCACAAAAGCCTTCGATAAAATACCCCACTCGGGCATTATAGATAAGCTCACCAGCTTAAATATAAACCCCTATGTCACTAGATGGGTTGCAAACTGGCTCAAGGACAGAACCCACATGGTTAGAATTGCTGGAGCCATGTCAGACTCCAAACCAGTTACAAGTGGCGTCCCACAAGGCTCAGTCCTGGGACCTCTATTGTTCGGTATATATTTCTCGGCGGTACAGGCCAACACGGAAGGACTGTGGCTGACCAAGTTCGCAGATGACTGCAAACTGGGCACCATAATCAACTCTCCAGCCGACACAAGCATCCTCCAAAAGGGCCTCATAGAAACAGGCAACTGGTGCTAGAGCCATGGCCTAAATGCCAAAAAGTGTATAGTCATCCCCTTTGGCAAAAACAAAGTGCCCACAAATTACCACATAGGTGGTAATCCATTAAGTACAGAAGAAGTCATTAGGGACCTGGGGACCCAAGTTGATAGCAATCTCTCATTTGACAACCACGTGGCCAAAGTGGTTAGAAAAACATTTTATATAGCCCACCTAATCATGAAGGGATTCACATCTAGATCAGGGGAGGTCATCATGCCTCTTTACTCATCCCTCATCAGGCCCATAATTGAGTACAATGCCCCTTTTGGGATGTACCTTACCAGATGCCTGCAGCAACTGGAAAGACCCCAAAAGTACCTCACCAAGAGGATCAAAGGGCTCAAACAGATGCCATATGCTGCCCGGTTAAAGAAACTCCAGCTCTACTCAGTGGCATACCGCCTGCTCATAGGCGATCTGTGCCTTACGTATAAAGCCATGTCCAACCCAGAATTAATGGACATGCTGCACCTCAGAAAATCCAAATCCCATCGAGCTATGCGCTCGAGAGACTTGAACCTCAGCACTGAAATAAATAGGACATGCTGGAGGGACAGATTCATAACCCAGAGGCTCCCTTCACTCTGGAATAAAATCCCAGTCCAGGTTAGGCAGAGTCCCACATTGACTCTCTTCAAAAGGAATCTTGATGAGTGGATGGGAGATCGTAGGTTTACCCCGGTATCACTTCTGTGTCACTGTTAGACAGAGGCACAGTATACTAACCTTGAAAAAGGGCATAGCAAAATAAATTTAAAATGGGTGGCGAAAGCGAAACACACTCTGGCTAGGCTTATAAATGCCCTAGGGCAGATAGCCTAGTATGAACCTATGAACCTATGAACATTGCAGTGTCATGTCAGTAAATTAAGAAACTTGGTGAAGATGTTTTTTTTTCCCCAGACAACAGTCAAGAGTATTTTCTTTTTCCAGCAAACATCAAAAGTATAATGTTCTGCATATTCCTCTTCTTCATTGCTGTTTTGATGGGGGAAAGCAGTTACAGTGTCTGCAATATCGTCAGAAGAATGAAATGTAATCACTCTGGAATGAAGGTATGGCAAAGATGGTTTAAGCCATTTCCAAAGGGGTTTGGTCAGGCTTAGTCATTCTCATTTTTTTAATTTTTCCAGTTGTTCGGGGGTTTCTAGTACTAAAATATGTACAGAACCCATTCTTGAGTACAACTGAAGTTCATGAAATTAGTATGCTTTAGATTTTGATTTTTTGCAATTTTTTTTTCATAATCTGCAATTTACCCAAAATCACCTCCTTATGGAGTTACAAAGTATTGGAAACATAAAGTTTAAGTATGCTTGAAAATTCTTTTTTTTTTGTTAATGTATTAACACTGTTCCTGCTACTGTTGGGACTGCCTGGTGATCTGTATCCCACATTTATCTGGTTTCTGCTTGCATACCTTGGTATATTAAGACCTTGTCTCTCTTTTAGTACATAGGGCACTATAATTTCTGGGTGTACCTATTTCAGTGATTAATATAACTTTTTCTTCTTTTTCTTTGATTACCATATCTGATATGTTTTACTTCTACTTAACTTTTGTTATTGGATGATGCCATGTGATCAGAACTACTTCATTTTGACTAATGTGCTGTGGTTCATGTTCAGAATGCTTCTCAGCTATTTGCATGTTGTATTGTTTGCGCAATCCCCAATGCAACACTCTTGTCATATTGTTGTGCCTTTCAGTGTAAAGACCCTCGACCATGAGTATTTCACAACCAGCAACAAGATGTGCAACTGCTTTTACTTCTGTATTACAGAACTTGCATTTGTCTGTTTCTCCCACTGTTTCTATAGCCTTTGTAAACCAATGTGTATATAGTCTATTATTACCTGCAATTATTAGCCTTTCAACTTTTTGTTTAAATGTACCTCTGCTTAACCATTCACATATCAAATCTTTATAAATGTGTGGTTCTTGCTGTTCTTTAAAATTGCCATATGATTGTGGGCTTTCCATTTTTCTTTCCTTTTCGGCTGGGCATGCTCTTTAAATTTATTTTATTTATTTATTTTATTTTATTTTAACTTTTGTTTGTTGACCGGGAAAGTCCGACTAGGTTCCACAGAGCCAGTTTTCAGCGGAGGCCCGGGGAGAGATGCTCCAGACGCATGTCTTTAGAATATTTAATATTAATATTTAAATATTTTTTTTGCACTTTCTGTTGCTCTCATTTTTTCATCAGACTGTGAAGCTTAATGTCAGATAGATTTTTTTTGTTACCAGTTCCTTAAATCCAGAACCTATTTAGGAGAATAATCTGAGACAGGATCAGGCAGAAGCACTTCCAGAAAAGTCTAAGGCTAAATCATTTTTGCACAGTACCAGTCAGAGAATTCAGTTTACCAGTAAAAGAGCTGGAAAATGTGCAAATGTGTTTTTGGTAATGACTGATTTACTTCAGATGGTAAACTATCTTATCCCTGGCCCTTACTGGATTTTAGCTTCTTGACTTGGTTCTGAATATTTACACTGGTTATAGGTCATTTATAGGAATTCTCTATATGCCTAGAGTATGGTGCTTGTCAGAATTATTAAAGAATTTGGGTAAAATACACTTTGTACTGCATGGAGTATTATCCAATTAAAGATGTGCAGTATTCTTGAAACTGTATAAACATTGATGAGTCATCTGACTGGGATTAACTATATTAACTCATTTTGTTTAAAAAATTCATAGATTATAGATTCATAGATAATATAAGGCCACTGAGTTGTATGACCATTCACAGCAGTACCCTTTCGCAGGGTTGTTGCTGTTTGTCTTTTTCGGCTTTTCCCGGTAAGGGGTCACCACAGCGGAACTCCGTCCGCTAATGATTGGCAGTAGATTTTTACGGTGCTCAGTTGCCAGCCCGATGCCCAGCCTTCAGCGAAGGCACACCCATTCACGTATGTCTTTCGGAGGTGACGCGACCGTGGGGATGACATGCAGAGTCCACACAGAAGGAACTCCCTGCACACTAGCTGAGAATCGAACAGGAGAACCTCTTGCTGTGAGGCAACAACACAACCGCTGTACCACCACGGTACCATTTCTCAGGGTGTACCTCCTTTATTACAGAGTTCATAGGTCTGTAATTACAAGTGTTGTTTTTTAGGCACCTTTATGAAGGGGCTTCACCACTGATGGGGTTTACAAGGGAGTGTTTGATGCTGATAATTAAGCAATGAGGTGTATTGTTATGTCCCATGGAGAATGGAGTTTTGGTCTTGGTCTTTTTTACTTTTAGTAAATGATCTTTAGAGATAATTGGCTAGTAAGTGATTTAGATGTTCCAGGCTTTGAATAGAAGTCTTGGGCTGAAGTTGGCACTAAATTTGTTTGGAAGGATATTTGTAGTTTCAGTTGGGACAGAATGGGAGAGACCATAATAAGTTCAGGTAAATAGGTTCTATTTTTTTTTTATTTCTCTGACATAGCTAAAGAAGCATTGTGCAATTCTTTGGCTTCAGAGACCTTCCAATCTCCCGCAGTAGGCCATATAGTGTTCTGAAGATTTTTGCAATGCTTTTGATGTTATACTTCGGAAAATGGGCTTCACATCTGCTAAGTAACTGAAGTTTATTTTCCTTTATAGTTGCAGCGATAACTCATAGCACTTGTATAGCTCTGGAGGTGTCACTGTAGACTGAGTTTGAGGCAAATATGGAATCAAACGGAGGTGCAAAAAAACTTTTGACTATATACAAGTGCAAATTCTTATTCAGTAGGGGATTTTGATTTAAGCAGTTTTAAAGAAATTGGAATCTCTGTTATCCTATACCCATCAGAAGAGGAATTCTATAGATAGATAAGAGGAGGCTAAGGACTAAGTTCTTCATCAGTGACAGCACTCAGTTTATTAGCTAAGTTAGCCAAGGGTAAATAAAATGAGACATTAAAAATGTTAATTTAAGGATAATAGAAAGCTTTGCATATGCATCTCAAACATCTTGGAATACAAGGATCATTGGTAGAATTTGAAAATTCATCCCTGGTATTTGCTTGAAAGCTAAAACCCCAAATGAGACTCCTGTATAACATGCATCGATTTAGGAGATCAGCTGAGGGAATTGTGAAAATGTCGATGCCTCTAGGACCACAGTGAACTTTCTGTCATACAGGTAGTGTTGTAGTTTATGCAAATCCTAGACTATGCATAGATATTTTTCTCTGCCTGAATATGACTCCTTCCTGTGTTGAAGTCTGTGGCTCAAGTATGCAACATTGTGCTCTTCCCCCACTTAGGAAACCTGCTTAAGTTTAACCACATAGTTAAAAACTTATGCCTGTACAATGAATTCTTGACACTAATCAGGAGTGATGAATACTGGGAAGACCACCAATAGCCTCCTTAAGCTTTTGAAATGCATGTCTGGTACCCAGACAGCCTTATCTGATCCATTTTTCCTGATAAGGTCTCTGAAGAGAAATACCTATTGCACTATACTGGGGAACACATTTCCTATAGTACCCTGCAGTTCCTAAGAATGTGTGTACCTGTTATTTGGTAGTAGGGGGGGGGCATGCTTGAATAGGCTCACTGTTGGTAGGTTCTGGCCTAGTCTTTCCAATGCCCATACTGTGGCCCAGAGTAGAATCTGTGCCATACACACTTATACTTTTTACACTTGATATTCTGACATGCCCTTTGCAGTTTGTCTAATACATCCTTGACATATTATATATGTTCTACGCAGCATCAACTGTACAGTTCCTCTTTCAGAGTTTGTCTAATTCTTTCAGGCATCCAGTACTAAGACTGACTGACTACTAAGGTCCTGTATCTACATGGTGTTCCACAAGTTTGGTACATTCTGGCATACTAGTAAACATATCCCAGATTGCTGTAATTTTGTTCAAATTTCCTGACCCTAAGTATGGGTTAGTTATAGGAAATGGACAACTCCATCCACTAAGATGTCAGACTGACCATCATTGAGGAGGTCTACCTCCAGAATCCCACTGGCAACACCTGCAACACACTGCAGATACTAAATACCAGGACCTCTGTGTCAGGATTTCACTTTGTCATGTTAACATGGTAGAGCTGGTACCTTGGCCTCCTGCCTGGCAATTCTGTCATGTTGCTGACATCACTAATCCTTTTTACCATGGTGAAGTGCACTCATTGGCTACCTTCAGTTTGTTGTGCCTCTCAGGAATAGCTCTCAACACCTATTGCTGTACAAAATACTCTTTGATTTTGGGTGCCCTGACATACCAGAACTTTTGTTGCTGTTGTACCTGTGCTAGGTGCTTCTGTGCCATTGTTATGAGATCCTTAAGTCTTAAGGTTTAAAACATTTCACTGCAGACTCCTTGAAGGAATCGCACTTATGGGCCCCACTAATCATGACTTAAATACACTGTCTCCTTACCCCAGTGACCATTAGAAGCTCAAATGTAAAATGATGCAGATTCCTACAGTGCCTCCCTTTGTCCAAAGATAAAGGTTGGGAAAATACATGTCCCACTCCATTTTCAACTGTTCACAAATGCCCTGATGATGGTCTTCAGTGTTGTGTTTATCCTCTTCACAAGACCATTTGTCTGTTGATGGTAGAGGAAAGTCTTTAGATTAATAACTCCACAGTGCATCCAAAACCATGCCAGCAGATCTGACATAAAATTCTTACCTTTTCTGTCAGTATTTCCCCTAGGAAAACTACCTTGCTGAAAATTGTCACAAATCATTTTGCTACATTCATTGTTTCAATGGAAGACAAAAAAAAATTCTTTCAGGTGACTAGAAGTATAATAAAAAAACACTATAGGGATATATGTCTTACCTTTGGAATGTGGGGTAGTCAGAGATCCCATGATATCCATAGATAGCCTCTGAAATGGATCTTCAGTAATGGAAAAAGGCATCAAAGCGCTATTGGCTTTCTGTTCAGCCTTGCCAATAACTTGGCACTGCTCACAGGTCCAGCAATACCATGTTACATCATTTGCAATCGCAGGCCAGTAATAATTCTGCATAAGCCATCTTTTAGTATGCTTCGTGCTGTTATGGCCCACAAAAAGAATATCATGGGCTATGGCCAAAAGTGCCCACCAGTAATCCCCAGGGTACTACCAACTGCTGTATTATCTTTCCCTATAGCCCAACCACAAGGAGCCATTTCCTGCATAGCAATCTTTTATCTCAGAATATAGACATCCTCTGTCCTTCAGTATCTACAACCTCCTTGGCTACCTCTCTTTAATCCTGTAAAGTAAGGTCTGAGATCTGAGCATGCCCGAATTCTTTATTGAACCTACCTGGTTCTCCGTCCAAAAGGAAATCTGGTAGTATCTGCAGCTATGCATCAAGTTCTATCCAAATTCAAGTTCTGACTGACTTCCATCACTTACCTCTTCCTTAGAAGTCTCAATTTCCAAGAGAAGTCCAGTAACTTTCTTCTAGTTGTTGCCTAGGTCCTTGTTACTGTCATTGACCAGCTCTCCCTCTTAAGTAGCCATGTCACCAGCCACAGGTGGAAGTATCACTAACACTCTTCAAGAGAAGCCTTCATGAGTGGATGGGTAACAGAAAATAACACCCCTGGGATCACTTCATTGGCTCTGTTTGACAGAGGCTCAGTTCATTAATCAATGGGGCGGCGAAAGCCGACACACTCTGGCTAGGCTTATAAATGCCCTCGGGCAGATAGCCTAGTATCTACCTATGAACCTATGGGCTCTGACTAGATCCCCCTCCTCCCTCCCACACACACATTTTGCCCAGATGCATATAACAACATGCACATTAGGTACTATGCTGTCAGTCATTCCCTATTAGGACATAATCAGAAAAGTCCTCAGACACACTTGCCTGCTTGCTACTTTGTCCCCTTCTCAGATGAGATTGACTCTAGCCAAAAATACCCAAAAATGTATCCCATCTAAGGTCCTAATCACAGTGCACTACCCAGATTAGTACTGTTCCTGTCTGACCACTACAGATTTGACTATGGTTATGTCTGAGGCTGAGTCTGTTTTTGCATTGAGTTTTCTTCCCTTCCACCAAGATAGGTCGTGCACTTATGTAAATGATATAGCTGCTTGCATTAAATAACTCACCACTGTTATAGTTGTAATCTTGCCTGATGCCTCCTGAGATATTTGTTCACTTCCACCTTAGTGGGCAGTGAGACTGTACATACCCTATTTAATTACATTTGAAACCTCTTATCCCAAAAATCTGGGCCTGTGCCCTAAACTGTGGTGTCCCCATGCCCTGTGTAATTTGTTGGTATGGCCTAGGCCACCTTTCATGTGTTCTCCTATCTCTATCTTTAATGCTGGTTCAATCCCTCCAAAATCAGTGGCAACATGCTAGCTAGTGAATGATCCCTTTTCCTTTCCATCACTCCTGAACTGCCACTAAGATCTGTATGTCATAAGACATAGAGCTATTGGCTTGTTCTCTGACCAAAAAATCTGCAAGCATTTAAAATACAGTGACTTTAAATCCACTTATCCATCTGTGAAAATAAGTGCTGATACATTCAATATATTCTACTATACTTCATCTGCCTTTCTCCTATATTGTCTATTTTCTGCACAGCTTTGAAGTTAGCTTACAATAAGCAAGCAAGCATTCTTCAGCTTTGACACAAATTAAGCAGTCAGCATCATTGACTTTAGCATGCATTGTTTTGCATGTGAACAAGGGAGATCAAAGCCTCACCCATTATCTTTGGTTAACTTGCTGCTGAATCTACAATCTGTCTAAGGTCCTCATAAAACAATCCAAAAACATCCCTCTCCTTATACTGAGGGAAACATTTTCTATTGATCTGGGCATCATTAGTTTAATTTCCCCCCTCCTCCTCATCATTCGCATCCCTCTGACATATGAAGATCATCTCCTTTTTGCGCTGGCATTGTTTTTCTCTCTCTCTTCTACTTCCAGTTGTCACATTCACTCAGTTGCCTTGAGTTCATTACTATTCACTTTCTGTGCCAGACTGTGCAATTCCATCTGGCCTATAAAGTGCACTTGGGATGGAACAGACTTTCCTTTTTCAGTCTTCTTCAGATTTTCTCCATGTTTACTGTACATAAAGCTCTGATCACTGCTTGCCTAGTGATATTAGCCTGCCGCAGTCCTCTGGCTTTACACTGCTTTGAAAACAGCACTAATGACATGTTAGTATATTTGGCAGAAGAGCCCATTTCCCACCTGCTCCCACAGTAAGCTGACTTAAATAATAAATTAACTATTGCTCAAAACCTGACCTCTATATTTTTACCTTGAGGCTATGAGGGTTTATGTGCACACCTTTGGTAGCAAAGCTGTTTTAGGCTGAATTATTTTAGTTCTGGTATACTTGCCCTTTACACCAAATGTGGAGGATACTTGGCACCAACTGAGTTTGAATCCCACTGCTGCCACTAAAGCTGGAGGCTGACTGGGATCACCGACACCATACATGTAGGGTACAGGGGTTCCTGGCACCAAACATTGGAGGAGAGCTCTAACCAATGCCTCCAAAGATGAAGTAGCAAGAAAGTGCACACAGGTCTGTTTAAATATTAGTAAATAAAGTTTATCCTGGCTCCAAAAGCATAAAGGGAAAATGCTATCCTGGGTATAGGATTCTGAACTTTTCACCCAGACTTGACTATACACATGACACTCAGTCTTTCATGGCTCTGTCAGTGAACCATTGCTGTTTAATCTATGGCAGCTGTATTACACACACACACACACACGCGCACACACACACACACACACACACACACGCACACGCACACACGTGCACGCACACATGCACACACACACACAGGACCTTTTGTAAACAGATCCAGTCACTAGCAGTCTGGTCCAAATGTATCAGTTATATAAAATTAATTTAACAAATTTTGTATTGTTTTGATATATTTTGTGGCTAGAAAAAAGGGAATAGCTCTGTCAAAGTCTTATAATTCCCATTGTGGCTTTTTCCATTGAATCCACGATTTCTCAATAATATTGTCCTACCCTATCAGAAATATTTTTCTATTCCCTGTGAGAAAGTTCATGAAAAAAGTATATAATAGGGCATGAGAATAGCGTCTAGGATCATGAACAGCTCAGTGGCATGATCACTGCTGGGAAAATGAAAACAAATGTCAGTTGTCAGCTATGTAAGGTAAGTCGCACCCTATACTAAGTACACATGAGGTATGAGTCATAGTCCCTTACTTCAAGCTACATCATTACTTATATCTAGTTTCTGCCCATTAAGGAGGCTTAACACAAAGAAACTTTGTAGAGCTTGCATTAAGGATTATAAATGCCAGCCAAAGGCTCTCTTTAGTTATCACAATTTATAACTTTTATTTAAAACATGCATCTGGTTGCTTGTTATTTGCAGCATACTTTTAGATGCACTAATATGCTTCTAATGTTATTAATTTTTTTTTTATTCAGTGACAAAAGAACTATAAACTACTTATGTTGTACATGAGACCATCCCAGTTTTTGCAGTGATATACCTTGCAAGTTAATTTGTGATATTTAGATGTGTATATCTTACTGAATTCTATAGCTTCTTAAGAATAAAGCACTATTTCTGTTTTCTTGTTATTACAGAAAAAACATAACTCAAGCACATTATTGGGATAAATGCACAATAAGTGTTTAACACACCAACTAGTAACGCACTAAAATAATGCCTTTGCACATGGATTTATTGTTTCAGGACATGTTGGCAGCTATAACTGTCATAAAAATATTCAGAGATTTAACTGTTTACATATCATTAAAAGCCTGCCTGAAGGTTGTATATGAAACATTTAGAAATACTTGCTTCCCATTAACAAACCATGTGCCTCGTTAGAAGTTCAAACTGCAGAACAGCATATCAGACACCGTCACCTAGCAGCAACCGTGTAGTTTATAATGGTGATGAAATGAATTCAAGTATCTTTGCAAAACAACTGCTTTATTATTTTGTAGCATTTATTCTGTTAAGCAGTCATATACAGAGGATAAAAAACGAAAAACTGTACAGAGAAAAATAACATAGTCAAATCTAATGCTTTTAAGCCAATTATCTGAAGCAAGAGTTGCTCTTTAAAAATCACTCAAAGTACACCACTAGACTCTTAATTTCTACAGAAACATTAAACTCTTGAAAATAGTTGATTTCTTTACCTTCGATGACTTGCATGCTAAGTTGTAATTAATGCAAAGAGCAATTTATACAGACACACACACACACACACACACACACACACACACACACACACACACACACACACACACACACACACAGTATACATCCATTATTCTGGCTTGTAATGGAAAAGTGAATAGTGTATTTTTTTTAATTTAGAATGTCTCATTTTTATCTTTGTCTATATACTACATTTATATACATTGTGCAGTGATGTGGTTAGTGACCAAACATGTATAAATAGCTACATCTTTTTATAAGACTGTTGGTGCCAGTTAGTTCCACATTAGTAGAGTAAAGGGGCTTTTGAAATAAGTTATTAATGCAAAAGCCCTGAGACTATATTCATTATGCAGTGTAAGTAAAATTTCTTCCTAGGGAGAAAGAGAGTCTTGTGTTGTACTGGGAATTTATTTTTTGCATATGTATATATATATATATATATATATATATATATATGTGTGTGTGTGTGTGTGTGTGTGTGTGTGTGTGTGTGTGTGTGTGTATTTATAGGTATGTATGTATGAGTGTATGTATATATATATATATATATATATACATATATATATATATATATATATATATATATACATATATATATATATATATAAAGATGGCCACAGTTCTGCAGTTACTGCAAACTAATCTGATCATAGTACTTATGTCAATGGCTACCCTGAAAAGAATGCTACTGCTAAAACAACTTACCAAAGAGAGAAACCTTAAGGTACATCTTACCACCTTCAAGTGGTATGCCCACCAGGAAGAGTGATGGGTTAAGTCAACTGAGCCAGGATTTTATCATCTCAGCTAATTGACGAAATGTTTACAACCTTCACAAACATGGATTGGGACCAATTCCCATGACATTGATAAAGGCAAAAGTGTTTTACTTGACAGAGATGGTATTACCTGAGAGAGACAATCTTAACAGTTTCATTGCTGGATTTTTTCTCATAAAACAATATGAGCACAGTTATGCAACTTGTTACATATTGTTAGGGAATTGTTAGATCCACAGAGTTACCATAGAAAGAAAAGTGGACAAAGTGATAGCAACTGATAATTTGAAAATGTATTTACCTACTGGTTTAAGATAATCAATGTATCAAACTGACCCTAAAAACTGAAAGTTTTGTTGTGCAAACAGAGACTATTATGCCATAAAATCACATGTAAAACTGAGAAATCTAGACCTGTAGTTAAACCTCTCAAATGATGGAAACAAAAAGTAACAGCAGTAGATATACTATATTTTTAATGTCATCAAAAGGGTTACTTAGATAGTTTGTCCTGCAATACTGTTAGACCTGTGAAAACTGTAACCTCTGAAAAACATGCTAATAGTATATTAAGCCTTCTGAATGTGATTTTGTTCTTGATTGGTTGAGACTACAGTTCTGTTATTGTACAGTTGTCAAGTTAATTAATTGCAATGACTGACTTGATGGCAAGGACTATTAGACTTCAGCAGTATGGTAACACTTATAAAATTGTAATATATATATATAGAAGGAAACTGTTACTAGCAAAGCAGTAAATGGGATGTACATTTATGGTGCTAACAATGTACTGTTTCTTCAAGCAGAAGTATAAACTGAACTTGGAAATGTAATCCAAACATTCCTAATTTAACACTTGACATAACATGGAAAGATTTTCCTTACTTCAAAGAGATGTGAAGGGAAGTGGAAGAAAGCAGTTCTTTTGACAAACTATTCTGTCTTTGTTGAGAATGGAACCAAGAGATGAATAAACCTAAAAATTTGAGGTGGAGGAAGCAACCACCAGACTAATTCATTAAATATTATGAATTCAAAAAAGACTCAAGACATGGTCTTAGCACTAAAGGTATAAACATTTGGATAATGATATAAAGAGAAATTTTACCTGCACAAGTTAAAAATGTTAAGTCGTTGTACAGTTCTAATGATCTAACAAAGCAGCCTACAGGAATAGAACTAGTAGAATAAAGGAACTAAAAATATTGCAGCTTAGAAGTGTTCCATAGAAGGTAATAGAAGTGTAATAACTGTCTGAAAATGTTGCAAAAAATGAGCTGAGATAACTAGCAGAACTGAAGAGAACATTCATTAAAAAGATAATTCTGAGACAATTAAGTTTGGCAATATGTTAAATTCACCACTTGGACTGAATTCTAAACCTTGAGTCAAGCTAAAACAGAGGCCACAGAAACATAAAATTCTAATTAGCAGGTGGTACTAGGAGAGATGAGTATAGCAAGAAGTGTAATTTGAGCAGCATAGTTAGAGAGAGGATAAACCTAGTCACTGATCTAAACTTATTTATGTCAGTATAGGACAGCAGCCTCAAAAAGAGAAGACTCTAATCAACAAGTATCTGTAAAACAAAAAATGACAACTTAAAATAAATAATTTGCAGAGAAAGAGAACAACAAGAGAAGGAAAAGAAACTGAGAGGGTAGTGTTCATTCACTCACAGACTGAGGAGAAGGAGAATGTAATATATATTTATAGACAAGATACCACTGACGTGAGCCTTTATGATATTCCTGTTTTACCAAAATACACAAGCTCAAAACAAAAGGAAGAAAGTTCTATGTATAATGTTCATAAAAAGGAAAGAAAAAATAATATATTTTCAGTGATTATCTGATATTAAATAATATGAGTTGCCTTTTCTAGGAAAAAGTTAAACAGTGATAACCCATTGTATGCAGTGGAGGGAAAGGGGGCAGTGCTTTCTACCTCATGACAATCTGACCTTGAAAAAAACCTAAGGTTATTTGGCCTTCTTCTAACATATAAAATTTAGAAAGGCAAGTGGGAAGATGACACTTTGAGCAGAACAATCAAAAATTTAGCTAGAGTTATAAAGGAAGAAGCTAGTAAAAATGCTTCTACTCATCCATACTTTAAGGCATTTTAGAAAACCTAGTGGTGATGACATTAAAGTACAGCTGCAAACTCGAAGGTTACCTAAGAATGTGCATGACTAAAGAACATATGCTAGTAAGGTTTTACTAGCCAAAATTAAAGATAGAAAATGGGAAATGAACTGGATGCCTTGAGCGAAGGAAGATATTCCCTCATCTAGCTTTAAAAATCCATTGATTCCCAAACTTATCACACAATTGCCATTCAGAAATATTGCTGTAGACACTGGAGGATATGATGGATTAGTGGAACATTTTTACTGGTAAAGCCTCATAAGAAAAGCCATTGAAGATGTTAAAAGCTGGAGCAGTAAATGCCATACATCCTATGTGCCATTACAGAAGTGCCACAAACATCAGCTGCATGCATGAGTTGTTATCCTGCAGGTACTTTCATGGCTAGTTACATATTGCCAGAGAAACATAAGGGGAGAAGTGTAAATTTAAAAGCATTATTGAACAATATATTAGCTTGCAAAACAGGCTGAAAGTAGTTCATAGGTTCATAGGAGGTTACTAGGCTAATGGTCCTGGGGCCCATGCAAGCCTAACCATGTAAAATGCCTATGTACCCTAATTGAACATAGTTAGATTGTCACTGTTAGCAAAGAAATTCTATGATCAGCACCAACTACCCCATCTATGAGAGATATATGTGCTACCCCTAGGGTGACTTTACGGTCACAGATACAATTATCAAGGTTGCTCTTAAATAGGGTAATTGAGGAGCTCTGCTTCATGTGAAGAGGGAGCTTATTCCAGAGAAATGAAAGTCTCTTGGAGATGTATCTGTCTGTCCAACATCTTTTGTTAATGTCAGAGGCTAGGTTGAAATTCCTGGAATGAGTGACTCTTGTCCCATTTGGTTTGCAGATGTGCAGCATTTCCATTAGGGAAGCTAGACACTGCTCTGTAGGCCAGGCACAGGTCACCTCTCAGCAGTCTGTATGATGCAGAGAACAGTGATATGGCTTTCAATATTTTAATGTAAGTCATGTTTTGGAGGCCCTGGATTCTCTTGGTTAGAAACGTCTGTGGCCTCTCCATTTGCTGCAGGTGTCTGGTGAGATACATACAGAAGGGAGCATTGTACTCAAGTAGTGGCCTGATAAGGGTCTTGTACAGTGGAGTTATAACCTCCTTAGTCTTGGATGCGATGCCCTTATTTATGATATATGCAATGTAGAAGGCTTTCCTTACAACTATGGACACATGGTGATTGAAGTTTAGATTGCTATCAATCTGTATTCCCAAGTCTCATACCACATTGTTTGAGCTTAGAGGGGTGCTATTTATATCATAATTAGCAGGGCCTACTCCTTTGCCAAAGGGAATAATGAGGCATTTTTTTTTTTGCATTTAGTTTTAGTCCATGACTTTGGCACCCATCATTTGTCTGCCTCACCCCATTCTGTAACATGTTTACGTCATTGGGGGACTCAGTGATTTCACCCAGTTTGCAGTCATCTGCAAACCTGGTAAGCCACAGGTCATCTACTTTTGCCTGGACCTCAGACAAATAGATTATAAACAGTAGAGGGCTCAGCACTAATCCTTGTGGTATCCCAATCATAACTGTACTGGTAGAGGTGGAATCCCCAGCTTTGACAGTATACATTCTGTTAGTGAGCCAGTTGGCTACCCAGCTAGTGATGTATGGGTTAATCTCCAGCTGGGAGAGTTTCTCAATAATACCTAAGTGGGGAATTGTGTTAAAAGCCTTGGCTAAATCAAGATATGTTATATGTACTGCTTCCCCTCATCTAATGCTTTGGTTACTTTCTCAAAGAAGTCTACCAGGTTTAATAAGCAAGATCTACCCTTGATGAAACCAAACTGAGTTTGAAGGTTGCCTGTGAGCTTTTTGATAAGGTCCGTGATAATTATTTCCATGGCCTTGCAGAATAGGCTGGTTAGACTTATGGGTCTATAGTTTTCTGGGTCAGTTGATGGCCCTGTTTTGTGCAAGGAGATTAATATCCCACTCCACTGGAACAAAGCCTGTGCTCAGACTATGGTTAAAAAGAGTGCCAAATGTTTCCAATAGGTCTTCTTTAGATTATTTAGTAAGCAAACTGGGATATAATCTGGTCCCTTGGAGAGCACTTGCATGACCTGATCTTTGGAGATAAAACAGTGAGTAAAAAGGTCACACAGAAAAAACAATCAGTAAAAAACAAAAGAAAAATCTAGCAAGGCTAGACTTTCCACTGTGTGATTCCTTAAACCTCTTGTATTAGAAGGCTGAAACATGCAGCTGACCGTGACCCTCTCCTTGTCCAACCTGGTGAGGGGGACATCTGTGTGTCTCACTGTTGAGTTGCCTATGACTAGGACTTTAGGTTTTGAGGTGTTTTGCCTTAGGGGATTAATTGTTGAGACACTGATGTGTGTGTTATGTGTAGTGGGAGAGTCTGCTCATGTAGCAGTATGTGGGGGTTGTTTGAGCTTGGGAGGTCTCTGGTCTTTTGGTAGGATTTTGGTGAGTACCTCCCGCATATGTAGGTTTGTGTCTTGACCTTATCTTGTGTGAGTGGAGAGGTGTTTATGCTTGCTGACAACCTATTGATTTCCTGTTTATTATTACATGGGAAGACTGATTCTAGTTTCATGGTATATTTACATCTCTCACATACTGTATTTGTTTGCTTTAGCAGCAAATGGTTGTCAGTATACATGAGGGAATTGCTACATTGCCTCAGGATGCCCATGTCATTCAGGCTGGTTGGAGAAATATTGGGAAACTGACTGTTCATAGTAGCAAATAATTAAGTACTAATTTGTGAGAGGGTAAATTTGATCACACATTGCTCTTAGATTAACAAGGGGACTTATTCTATAGAAGATCAGGGATAAAAAGTGGAGTGACATTGCTCAGTGCTCAGCTGAGTTGCCTACAAGGTGGAAGTGCACAGCTGTGTTGCCCACCTAGCAGCAGAGAACCTGGGAGGGTTTCACTGACTGGTGTTTAGAGGAAAAAGTAATTTCTAGATGCTTGCTTCTATACAAAGCACCATTAATGCCTGTTGCACAGTGCTGAGCTATGCGCAAACATGAAATTTATACACAGGCAAAATTAAACAGTTTTAAACTGGTCTGGTAATAAGAAATCACACAATGATCCTTCCTCCAGCAATTGTAATCTCAGAAAAGGCTATATCCATACTCTTCTGTTACAATGGTGCAGGGAAGCTCTTCTTAATGTAAGATGGCTGGATTTGAGTTCAAGTGTATGAAAATCAGGCTAGATTCAGCATGTCTGGATGTAGTCTATGCTAACTAAGCAATATTTCAATGCAAAACAAGTGCAGGTAACTGGCTTGCACAAACAGTAAAACAGACAAAAATGCACAAATTATTGCAGTAAAACAGTAAAATACAGATGAAAAAGTACAGATCAAACACCAAATATCTTCATTTCTTGTCCTTAGCTTTGGATGGTTTGGATTCAAGCAGAAACACTCTAGACCTCTGGCAAAGGATGCCAAACAGAGAGCAGATCTGGTTAATTGAGCTTAAATCAGAGCAGAGTGTAGAATAACAGGCACAATAAGCCTTCAACCAGCAATTCGCAGCTCAGAAGGGTGGAGGCAACCCTCTCCTCCCACAGCAGTGTTGATCACAAACCTTCTTAATGTAAAATAACTGGCCTTAAGCCCAAGTGCTTAAACCAGAACCAAGCCACTTTTGGAATAACAGACACAATAAGCCTTCAACAAGCAATTCCCAGCATAGAAGAATGTAAACTACCTCTCCTGTCAAAAGAATGTAGACCCCAAACCTTCCTTATATAAGATAACTAGTTTGAAGCCCAAGTACTTAAATCAAAACTAAGAGGCTTAGAATAACAATCACAATTTAATCAGGCTACTAACAAGAGTAATAAATGCAGCAGAATGAATACAACTTTACACTTTTAAGAACCAGCAGCAAAAAGCAAACTTAAGTAATAAAGTAGGAAGAAGCACAGATACAGTAAAAGCAGTGGAATAAAGTGCAATTTTTTAGTAAGTAGAAAGGGAGGAAACATAAGATAATTCATCTTTAAGAGAGTAAGGGGGTGTGCCTTCCCAACTGAGCTGTCTGTACTCAGTTGTATGAGCTGGGGGTGGGCAACTCAAAAGCCACCAAGTTTGAGTACAACAGTAGTTGGGTGGGAAAATCAAATGCAGAGAGATCAGTAGTAGTCAGGCAAGCAAAAAAAGCAAGGCAAACTCATGGAAAGGGCAGATACGTCACACAGATATGTGTGTATAGTAGAAATGCAAGGACCAGGAAGTTTAAAACTGGAGCCCAGGTGTTGGTTTTGGTTAACCTAAGAAATCCAAGGCCCATTTAAATGTTCAGAGAAAATAATGATCCCAAACAGGTAGCTACTAAATCTGGAAAAAAAAGAGAACTGACCACTGTGACTCTAGTTGAGACCAACAAAAAACCTGTACAAGCAACAGACACAAGAAATAAAATATTTTTTTAATACAAAACAAGGAAGTGCTTTTAATATTGAATATAAAAAGAGGGATGAGGAAAGCCCATTCAAAAGAGCCTTGTCCTTTCTGTAAAGGGACTGGATGACCAGAGCAGCTGCTGTGAGTTACATTGTCAAATACACTCAAGGAGACATTGCAGAAGAAAGTGGAAATTAATTCTGCAAGAAGAATCTAGAGGTAATATGTTACAACAAAAACTGCTTCCAGTAGTACAAAACTGGGTAAAAGGTATTTGCTGTGAATTCAGTTAAATCATATTTATTTTCCTTGGAATCACCTGTCTTATTTTTGTGTATAATAAACTGCTGTTTGTTTTATAAGAATGATGGCTGTGTCTGTGTATATATATATATATATATATATATATATATATATATATATATATATATATATATATATATATATATATATATATATAGATATCTGTGTGCATGTGTTTGTATATATGCATATTTATCTATGTAACTGTATACATGTATGGGTGCCTATCAGAAAGTCAAACCTCAAAAGAATGAACCACACAAGACAGAGCCAGGAAGATCAAAAACCTGGAAGCTCAAACAGCATGGACCTTCATTGTGCTGTATTGTGGTACAGTGAGGTTGGAGTGTTGCTCCCTTCCCCACTGTAAATTGTAGGAATTTTGTCCTTTTCTATCTAAGCTTCCTGGATTTAGATCTTTCCTGGTCATTCTTTTGTGATTTGCCCTTTTCAGCATTCAGTCTTCTGATGGGGACACAAATAAATATAATCTGCAAGAAAGATCCAGCCAAGCTAGTGTCTTCACTGTGTATTACATTAAACCACTTGCAGTGGAGGTTCATGGGATATATGAATAAGACCCCCTTAAGGACATAAGTTTTTCAGCTACATAGCTTCTGAAGGCCCATAATTTTTTAATTTTAAAATATCTAGGTTCATATATGTCTAAGAAATATTTTATGCCTAGCTAAACGTACCTCAAATTTACCACACTATTGCTGAGATGTCAATACCCCAAGCAATTGCTTACAATATAGACTTGTGCAATCAAGCATTCATAGGCTGCCCCTGTCTATTAGGGTCGTAAGTGCCAAACCTGGGGTATCTTTGTGATTTCCCATCTATTGATCCAAGTTACATTTAGATAGGATTTCTGATTATCTTTGATTCACATGTATGGAAAGCCAGTTTCAGACAAGAGGTAATCTTTGATAAATACCTACCCATTCCTCTAACATGTCTCGTTTATGTAGCAGATGAGGTTAAGGTCCTTAGATCAGGTATTTCTAAAGCTATTTGTTTTGCAGACGTACAGCAGATCCATCAGTATGGTATCAGAGGATACTCTTTAGGCTAGACATAGATCACTACACAGCAGTCTTTAAGAGTACAGGGATAGGGGTTTTGAGATAGTCTGCATTAGATGTGCTGTTTATTCCCTGTATTCTATTTTGTAAGGAACCTCTGTGATAGCTCAAACTTTTGCAATTGCCTGGTTAGGTACATGACAAAGGGTGTGTTGTATTTGATGACTGGTCTGATAAGAAAGAGTACAGTGGAACAATGACCTCCTTGGACCTATTTACCATGCCCTTTCTGATAAGAGGTGCAGCATAAAATGATTTTCTCACCAGAGTAGATATGTGGTAGTCAAAGGTCAGGTTACTGTCAGCATGCATTCTAAGATCCATGGCCACTGGGTCCACTTTTAGGGATGTATCATCAATGTGGTCATTTCCAGGGGTGGCCATCTTTCCAAAGGGTACTGTAGTATATATTTTTTCACATTGAGTTTTAGTCCATGGCGTCTGTCACCAGTTGTTTGTGCGAGGCCATCTTGAAGGGCATTTTTGTCTTTAGGGGATTCATTGACCATGCCAAATCTGTAGTCATCTGCTGACTTATCCACCCAGGTTCATAGGATGATACTAGGCTACTGGCCTAAATGCCCTTATAAGCCTAGCCAAGAATTTTGCCCATGTTCTGACAAAGTCAGCACCTGTTTCCTCTGTCCAACAGGGACACAGGTGAGATCCGACGGGTGTATTTTCTATTTCCTTTCCGGTCATCCAGGTTCCTCTTAATGAGTACTAGTGAAATACTCTGCTTGACATGGAGAGGGAGTCTGTTCCACAGATGGGGAAATCTTTGGGACACAAATCTATCCCGACAACAAGTTCTATTAATGTCACAGATCAGGTTGAGGCCTTGTGTGCTGGTTGCATGACTGGAGTTTGATTTACAGATATGCAGCAACTCCATCAAGGCTGGGTCTAAGATGGCATTGTATGACACAGGTCATCTCTGAGCGTTCTGTACTAGACTGAGTAGAGTGACAGGGCTTTTAGCTTATCTGTATAGGATAGGTGTTTGAGACCTTGGATTTTCCTGGTCAGAAACCTTTGTAGTCTCTCCAGCTGCTGCACATGCTTGGCAAGGTACATGCCAAAGGGGGCATTGTACTTGATAATGGGTCTGATAAGAAAGGAGTATATAGATGTTATGACCTCCTTGTTCCTTGATGAAATACCCTTACTTATGAGGTGGGCCATGTAGAAAGCCTTCTGTACAATGGAGGTAATGTGGTGGTCAAAAGTCAGTTGCTATCAACCATGGCATCCAAATCCCTCATGACTGATTGCATGCTTAGTACATTGTTATTAACGTGATAATTAGTGGGGACATCATTTTCCCCCAAAGGGGATAATGATGCATTTCTTGGCATTCAGTTTGAGGCCATGCTTCTGGCACCAGTCATTTGTTTGGGTAAGACCCTATTGGAGGATGTCCACATCACTAGGGGAATTTAAGACAGCACCCAGCTAGCAGTCATCTGCAAACTTGGTTATCCAAAAACTGCTGGTTTTGACTTGCACATCTGAAGAGTATTTCCCAAACAGTAGAGGCCCCAAAACTGATCCTTGGGGTACACTACTTGTTATGGGTCTACTACTAGAGGTGACTTCCCCTATTTTGACTAAGTGAGTTCTTTCAGTGAGCCAGTTAGCTACCCATTTGGTAACATATTAGTTGATGTCTAGCTGGGAGAGTTTATCTATTATGCCCAAGAGGGAAATAGTGTCACAGGCTTTGGCTAGGTCAAGGTAGATGGTGTATGCCATCTTCCCCCTCGTCTATAGCATTGGTGACTATTTCGAAGAAGGTGACCAAGTTTAACAGGCATGATTCCCTTTGACTAAACCAAACTGTGTGGGTCAAGCATTTGGAGGTTGCCAATGTCCTTGTTTATAAGGTCCATGATAATTTGTTCTATGGCCTTGCAGATTAGGTAAGTTAGGCTGATGGCCTATAATTGCCTGGGTCAGTGGATGCTCCACCTTTGTGGAGAGGGATGACATGGCTGTCCTCCATTCAGCTGGGATGAAGCCAGTGCTCAGGCTTTGGTTTAAAAGGATACCTAGTGGAACTGAGAGCTCATGCCTCAGTTCATGTAGGACACAGCCAGGGATGTTGTCAGGCCCCATATAGACTGTATTTTTTGCTTTTGAAAGGGCATTAAAGATGTGCTTCCTGGTGATGAGGGGAGGAGAGCAGGTGCTGGGGATGTCCTGGTTTACTGATGAGGCAACAGGGAGGTGAAATTTTCACTTAACTTGTTTGCCAGCACTTTGGCTATATCTATAGCTTTTGTGTATGTGGTGTTCTTGACCACCAGTTCAGAGCAGATTTGGGTATTCCCTTTGAGATTGCAGATGTATGTGAAGAAGGTCTTGTGATTGTCCTTAGTGGATGTGGCCAATTTGGACTCAAAGTTAGCCTTAGAGGATTTCACCAGTGAGCTTATTTGCTTGTAGAAAGCCTTCTGTACAATGGAGGTAATGTGGTGGTCAAAAGTCAGTTGCTATCAACCCTGGCATCCAAATCCCTCATGACTGATTGCATGCTTAGTACATTGTTATTAATGTGATAATTAGTGGGGACACCATTTTCCCCAAAGGGGATAATGATGCATTTCTTGGCATTCAGTTTGAGGCCATGCTTCTGGCACCAGTCATTTGTTTGGGTAAGACCCTCTTGGAGGATGTTCACATCACTAGGGGAATTTAAGACAGCACCCAACTAGCAGTCATCTGCAAACTTGGTTATCCACAAACTGCTGGTTTTGACTTGCACCTCTGAAGAGTATGTCCCAAACAGTAGAGGCCTCAACACTGATCCTTGGGGTACACCACTTGTTATGGGTCTACTACTAGAGGTTACTTCCCCTATTTTGACTAAGTGAGTTCTTTCAGTGAGCCAGTTAGCTACCTATTTGGTAACATATTAGTTGATGTCTAGCTGGGAGAGTTTATCTATTATGCCCGAGTGGGAAATAGTGTCACAGGCTTTGGCTAGGTCATGGTAGATGGATGTATGCCATCTTCCCCCTCATCTATAGCATTGGTGACTATTTTGAGGAAGTTGACCAAGTTTAACAGGCATGAGCTCCCTTTGACTAAACCAAACTGTGTGGATCAAGCATTTGGAGGTTGCCAATGTCCTTGTTTATAAGGTCCATGATAATGTGTTCTATGGCCTTGTAGATTAGGTAAGTTAGGCTGATGGCCTATAATTGCCTGGGTCAGCGGATGCTCCACCTTTGTGGAGAGGGATGACATGGCTGTCCTACATTCGGCTGGGTTGAAGCCAGTGCTCAGGCTTTGGTTTAATAGGATACCTAATGGAACTGAGAGCTCATGCCTCAGTTCATGTAGGACACAGCCAGGGATGTTGTCAGGCCCCATATAGACTGTATTTTTTGCCTTTGAAAGGGCATTAAAGACCTGCTTCCTGGTGATGAGGGGAGCAGAGTAGGTGCTGGGGATGTCCTGGTTTATTGATGGGGCAACAGGGAGGTGAAATTTTCACTTAACTTGTTTGCCAGCACGCTGGCTATATCTATAGCTTTTGTGTATGTGGTGTTCTTGACCACCAATTCAGAGCAGATTTGGGTATTCCCTTTGAGATTGCAGATGTATGTGAAGAAGGCCTTGTGATTGTCCTTAGTGGATGTGGCCAATTTGGACTTCAAGTTAGCCTTAGAGTATTTCACCAGTGAGTTTATTTGCTTGTTCAGAGAAAGGAGAGATTGCTTCCAACTTGGCACCTGCTCCTTCTTGGCCCTGGACAGCAATGTTTCCTTTTCTTATAGAGTTGGTTTATTGCTTCTGCCCACCAGACAGGTTTACTCTCTCTTGAGGAAGATGATTTGGTCCTGTCAGGTATTTTTGAGTCCATACAGCTATGTAGGTGCTCATATAGTTTTTTGGTGTAGGCTTGGACATTAGTGCTTGTTCCAGCTGAAGGGATGGTGGCTGTGAAGCTGCTCAGGAGGTTGTAGTCAGCTTTGGAAAGGTTTTTTGTTTGACCCTGTGGGGGGGGGGGTGGCTTTGAAATTGATTGCTTTATAGTCAGATATTACCAAAGAAGTTGACACTGTAGGGGTGCTCCAGTCACTACTCATGTTGTTTAATACCAGGTCCAGGAAATTTTCACCTCTCATGGGAGTGTCGACCAGCTTAGCCAATGCATTGGCATTGACAAAGTTGTGGAATCTCTGGATGTTCATGTTTAGGAACATTGGTCTTCCACTCTATGGTTGGGTAGTTAAAGTCAACCAGGATCAGGGTAGAGGGTTGAATCTTGATGGATTCAAGTAAGTCCAGAGAGGTGGAGTGGGTATCCTGAGTCATGGTTGGGAGTCTGTAGCTAGCTATGATTTGAATAGATGTTTTGTCAACAGTTAACTGCACTTGGAGTGTCTCCTGTGCATCATACTGTTTGACCAGCCTGGAAGTGTATGTCTTGAATAAATATTGAAACTCCACCTCCTTTGGCTTTGTAGCCCTCCATTTGGGGTGTGAAAGTATGGTAGGACGAGTAACCTGGAAAGACTGGGGTGCTCCCCGCAGCTTTGTACCAGGTTTCAGTGACTGCACAAATAATAGCATCATCCAGGGTGAGGAATGCTTGCAATGAGTGCAGTTTCATGCTAAGACTCATAGGGTTTAGCAGCATTACCTTTAAATTTCATTTAGAAGCATTTTTCACATTGTTAATTTTGTGCTCATGACTTTGCTTATAAAAGACACTATGGGGAAGGCAAGAGCCTTTGCCAAAAGCCTGAAGGTTATGGGAGACAGATGAAGGCTATCTCTGGAGAAGGATTGTGATCTGTCAGTCATGTCCTCCCAGGCTGTAAGGTACTGGATCCCCTTGGAATGACACCAGGAACTAAGCCATTTGTTAAAGTCAATCATTTTCTGTTTGTATTAAGGCATCATTCTGGTTGACAGTATGTTGCTGCTTAAGGCTGGGGATATCCCTGCCCTGGACACACATTCAGTGAACTCAGTTGTGTCTCTCTTCACATAGGGTAGAGAAGTATGTCTCAAGTCATTCACACCAACATGGACTATGACATAATCATACCAGTAGCTGTTAAGAGACTTGTATGCATGCATGATATGGTGGATTCTAGCACCTGATAAGCAATGTATTTTGACTTTTTCCTTGTCTAGCCTGGTGAGGGGCACATCTGTGTGTCTCATGATAGCCTCCTATGACTAGTATGTTGGGTTTATGGCTGGGCCTTAGGTGCTGTGAGACACAGGTGTGTGTACTATGTGTGGTGCTTGGTGCTTGGTGCTGTGGTTTGTGATGTGCATGTGTGTTTTCGCTTTGAGCTCTCTTTTGTTTAGGTATGTTTTTGTTGAGAACCTCTACATATATAGGAGTGTGTTATACAGGTGTAGGTGGTGGTAGAGGTGTGGTGTTTGCAGTGTTTGAGCTGACAACTTTTTCAGTGCCAGATGTACTGGCTTGTGACTGAGACAGTAACGATTCTAGGTTTTTAATGTAATTACTTCTCTCACGTATTCTGTTCCTAGGTTGTAGTAGTAGAGGGTTATCCATGTACATGAGGCAGTTGCTACACTGTCTCAGGATGCCAATATCAACCAGATTAGCAGGAGAAACCATAGAAAATTGTCCATCCATGGTTGCCAGAATCTGTGGAAGAGAGGTCAGGGATAGCAGAGTGGGTACTATATGAGGAGAGTACCTACTGGTGTGCATAGGGCTGGATAAAATCAAAACTATAGCTGCAAGGGAGAGTGTCACTTACACAGAAGTGCTGGAAAGGGAAAAAACACAGCTGAGATACCTTGCAAAGGGTTAAAACAGTGCAGCAGTGGTGCACAATGTGCAAACAAGCACACTCCCATACAAGTGCAGGGTTTAAATACCACAAAAACAAAAGTAAAATAGAAACATTGGAATTGACAAATTAACTCTTGTCCCTGAGCTCATAGCTAAACACCCTACACCTGACCAGTTCCAACCAGTTCACTTACTCCCACTAAGTGCAGGCAGGCCCCATACAACACAAGATGGTGTAGCAGGAAACACAGGAATCAAGCAAACATATCTGGATACAGCAAAACCTGTAACCAGGCTCTGCTAAAGATATTTAAACTCTGTTTAGGTTTATTTAACACAGGAGAACAGATCACTTAAATATAATAGTAGCAAACAAGAACAAATTGATTTAAACAAATTAAACAATTAACCAATAAAAAAGCTCAAAACTGAGCTCTGTTCCAGCAACCTTCAATCAGACAAGTTCTAACGGCACACTCATGCCACTAGGATGCAAGGGAACTCTCTCCAACAAAAGATGGCCTGGTTTAGTGATCAATTTATGCAAACAGAGCTAGACTCAGCAGGTCTGAATCTAGTCTATGCTACAGAAAACAAGGTGCACCAATTTTAGAAAGAAACAGTTCAAATAAGCAGGCACAATAAGCACTCAATCAGCAATTCCCACCTCAGAAGGGCAGAATCTGCCCTCTCCTCCCACAAGAGTGTAGACCACAAACATTCTTAGTGTAAAATAACTGGCCTGAAGCCCAAGTACTTAAACTAGAACTAAGACACTTTTAGAATAGCAGGCACACTAAGTCTTCAACCAACAATTCCAGACTAAGAAGGATGTAAGCTACCTCTTCTGACTTCAAAGACCCTTGTTTTTTACCTTGACTTCAGAGAAGTAAATCACAAAAAGAAGAGGTTCCAGAAGCAATCCCTGTGGGACTCTGGTAGGGACTGATCTCTTTGTGGAAGTGGATTTCCCTAACCTACTGTCTTGTGTCCTATACGTGAAACAGTTGGCTATCCATCGGTTGACATATGGGTTTAAGTCTAATTTTTTCTACAATGCCTGAGTGAGATATTTTATCAAACACCTTGGCCAGTTCAAAAATAAGCAATGTATGCTGTTTTACCCTCATTCAGGCCTTTAATGATCTTAGGTCCAGTGTCTGTAGGTTTCCTCCATCATTGTTTATAAAATTCATGATAATTGTTTCCATGGCCTTGCATATGAGACTAATCAGACTTGAGGGTCTGTACTTCCCCAGGTTCATGGAAGGTCCACCCCTTTTTGTCAAGGAATAACCATTGCAGTCTTCCATTCATTTGCCATGAAGCCAGTTGGGAGGATAAAGGTAAATAGATATCCTAGCAGGCTTGGCAGGACATGTTTCATACTATTCAAGAGGATACCCCTCCCCCAAAGTAGAAGGAAGTAGTAGTCCTCAAAAATGGACAGGCCAAAAAGAGCTATAAAGATGACATAGTAGACTATTGAGGATAATGAAGAAATTATGTATTATTGCTAATATGCAAGAAGCCAAGGATTTCCAGGCAGAAGATATTCAGGAAGACTGAGAGAAAAATTAGAGGAAAGAAAAATATTTGCACAAGAAGAACTGTCAAAAGTTTCAGATGCAAATTTGTGTTCATTAACACAACAGATCCATGAAAAACATGACGTAGACAAAGGAACAATGGCCATCTGAAAAAAAAAGTGACAGAGGAAGTGCAAAAATATAAACAACAAAACCCAGAAATTGTTGAAAGGTATAAAAAAGAAACATGGACATGGGAAAGAAGAAGAGATCTGATATGGTGAAGTATTTAAGCAAAGAAGAAATCCAACAAGATATGGAAAATTTCACAATAAAAAAGAAGTAAGGGAAAAGTTGAACAAAGGATTAGTAAGGTAGAAGTTAAAAAAGTAGACTTCTAGAGTGCATGAAAGTAATGGATTTAGTGTAGAAAATCCAACATTGATCTTGCATGCTGGAGCAGTGAGTCCCCAAATTAAGGAGAAATAGGTTAAGTATGAGGCATTTCAAGAAGAAATATATATATGGGAAAGAGAGAGATTTGATATGGTGCAGTATTTATGAAGAGGAGAAAGCAAAACTAATCAATACAAAAAAGCATCTTCAGAGATATTTGAAGAAAAATACAGGCAAAGGCACCCATATATTGCAATATTTACAGTAGAAATAATAAGAAAACAAAGGGGGAAGAAGAAAAGAGGATTAGTACTGGAGAAGTTAAAGAAATAGAAATCGAAGTTGTGGATCACTCGCAAAGTGAAGAATTTAGTGTAGAAAATCCAACACAGGTAATATCACAGCATGATGGAACAGTAAGTCCCCAAACTAAGCAGAAAAGGTGGAATGGGAGGCATCTGATGACTTGCCACATGATGATGATCTGGAACCTTCAGTAGGAAAGCAGTACCAAAATTCAGTTGGATTTGCACAGCAAGGGAAGGAGCAGAAAACAGTGGTAACTCTGATACAGTCAATGTTGTGGAGTGATAGGCGAGTGAGTTCCCATCTGAAGGAGTAGCAGATGGGGCAAGATGTAGCTGAAGAGGGTATGTCACAGGAAGATGTTCTGGAACTTTCTGTAGAATGACAGTAGGAAACAGAGAGCAACAAATGTGCTCATTTTAGAAGAAAATGATTTAAGGGAAAAGTTTCTTGCTTTAATAGAGGTAGAGAGACATATTAAAATTGATAAAGTAGATTACAAAAAGTAAATCAGACACAAAATATTAGAAGTCTGGTAAAACAGATGAGCACAATAATAAGGACTATTAACAGAAATTTGTGTGAGATAACACAAGTAAAAGTGATATACTACTGTGCAGTTGAATTACAAACAGATAACGTCTTACCAAAAATACAGACCAATAAGGGAAAGGAAGGGAAGAAATAAAATGCTGTCATGGAAGCATTGAATAGAGAAAATTATAAATCAGTTAAGAAAATAAATGTCACTATTAGAAGAATATAGAAGAGGGAACAGGTAAACTTGGTAAAAGCAATGTACAGTAGCAGAACAGACCAGACTAGATTCTATCATATGATTTTGCAAATAATAAACTAACGATATCATCCAGGCAGAAGAACGTAGAGGATATGCAGATTGATGAATTGCTTATCTTGTACTTTATATTTATGACCCCAAAACGTTTTTTAAAGTACTGAGAAACAAGGCAAAAGGAATAGAAACACCACCAAATAAAAAGGGAAGAGGCACATTTTAGAGAAATATTTATGAAGACCCTGTGAAACGCAAAAATATGCTGAATGTATAGAAAAATTAAAAGAAACAGTAAGGAGTTCAAATGCACAGGATATGAAATGATATGAAGTAATGGCCACAGAAACTTTAACAAAATTAATTTCCTAACTGGAAAACCCAAGGCCCAGATGCAGTAACTAACTTCTGGCTAAACGTACTTAATCTTTACATAGAGATTTAGCTCAGACTAATTACTTATATGTACATACCGAACAGATACTAACCCGGTGAACAACAGGAGAAATGATACTCATCCTTAAGAGTGAATCTGAAAGCCATCCTAAAAGCTACAGGGCAATAACTTGCCTTCCAGTGATGTACAAACTATATACTAGAATTGATGCAGACAGAGTTTATAGTAATTTAGAAAAAAAAAAAAAAAAAGCTCAGTCGTAGCAGTAGATTAGATGGGTAACAAAAGAAATGGAATGAAGGATCCTTTGTTGCTAAATAAATCCATAACAGAGAATTGTAAAAAGTGGAAGTATCTAAGTATGGCTTCAGTAGATTACAAAAAATCATTTGACAGCATCCCGCATTCATGGGTGAAGGCGTGCTTATTGATGTATAAGCCACATTTTATGATGCTCAATTGCATTACAGTAACTATGAAACTGTGGCAAACCACTTTGCAGTTAGGCCATGACAAAGATCCAAAGGATGATATTCCAGGGCGATTTGTTGTCACTGTTGCTGTTTTGTCTTGCCCTTAACTCATTAAGCTGTTTATTGAATAGATTAGGTCATGGTTACACTTGGTCTCCTAGAAAACAAGCTTGCTTAACGACTTATCTAATTTTTATGGATGACTTAAAACTGTATTGCTCAACAGATGAGGAGTTGAAAGTGCAAATGCAGCCATTTTAAACTTTCTCAGATGATATAAGAATGTCATTTGGTCTTGATACATTTGAAAAAGTAGTGTTAAAGTAGGAGAGTTGTAGTACCAAGAAAATAAAAGAACTTTGGGAGGAGTAAGTGCATAACTATTTCAGAATTGATGAGGGATAATCAATAAAACACAAATAAACGTGAATAGAACTCAGAAAGAAGTACTTCAGAAGACTAAAAGTAATATTGAAAACAGCCTTAATATCAAGCAATTAAGTCCAAGCTTATACCAGTTTGATCTTCCTGTTCTAAATTACAGTTTTGTTGTTATATAATCTTAGTGTACATTGATTTTTATATATTCCTTGCTCTGAAGGAGGTATGGGCCTCCTCAAAACTGTTTACATGTATAGATCTGCAGTTGTAAGACTGCAAACATATTTGCTGACCTCATCAGATTCAAACATAATAAAAGTTTTAAAACATGAGGAGTGGAAGTATGAGATGACCTCTTTGCTTAGTTTAGCAGAAGCATTCAGGTATCAAGCAGGAATGGAAATCAAACAAGAAGCAGACAAAAATCAGATAACTGAATGTGCCAAAAACAGTCAAAAGAATATAAGAAGGATCAGATGAGAAGGAAAGCAATGTGGAAAAGCCATATAGTGGCAAGTATAAAGATCTCAGGAACAACCTCATAGCAATAAGTATTCAATGCAGGAATGATTAAGAAGAATTGAGTTAAAAGCAAAAGATGAATGGTTAATAATGGCAGCCCAGGATAGTGGACTGCATAGACATTGGTTTATAAAGCCTGTTGGACATGCAGGTGAAACAGACAAATGGAGGTTCTGTAAAAATGAATTGGAAAAAAACGCACATCATCTTGCTGGGTGCGATCCACTCAAAGCAGAGGGCCTGTACATTGAAAGGCACAATAATATGGTAAGACTATTGCATTGGGGATTGTGCAAACAATGCAATATACAAACAGCTGAGAAGCATTGGAAACATGAACCAAAGAGCATTCTAGAGAATGATGAATTGTGTATCATACGGAATCACACATTATCACCAGTTCAAAAAACAGACGGGAAAAAAAAAGATATAGTAGTCCATGAAAAAAATGACAAAGGTATCACTGATAATTGAAATAGTGCACCTAGAGATTACATTATCTTACACATAGGGAGACGCTAAGTCAAAATATTTCAAGATTTCAGGCAGAAACAAGAGCACCTTGGAAGAAGGACATACCTGGACATTCCAATAGTACAAGAAGCAATAGAACTAATAAGTTATGCATGCAACTCCATATGAATTGCAGGAGGAGTCATTTCTGGGCACATTGAGGGTGCTGTGAAGAGCACTTTTGACTGACATCAAACATTGAAACAGTACTAATTTCTTGAACTTTAACTATACCCTGACTTAGGAATGGAGTACACTTCCATCATGGTATTAGAAACCCAAAACACTTGAAGAAACAGAGAACTTCTGGGATATTATCAGGGCCCATCAAAGCAATGTTCTTGGCTTAGTGAGCACAGTGAGAACTTGGTTTCTAGTGATAATTGGTGGAGAAATGGTGAAGGGCAGTAGTTATAGGATGATGGGGTGTGTTAGGGGGTCAAAATCTAAACTAAATATATCATCCTGTATATTTGCTATATCATCTGGCTCCATACAGATGATTCTATTTGCTATTAGTTTGGCACATCAATCTAAAAAAGCAATTCAAGGACTAATCAAGTCCACTAAAGCTAAATTGTGTGTTGCCTTTAAGGTTGTGGACATAACTGAGGAAATCTTTATGGTTATCCTTAACTTGGGACACTGTTTTCATCACAAATTTGGCTTTGGTTGATTGATTAGTACCTGAATTGCTTGTTTAGAAGATTGAAGAAAAAGTTTTTACCTTGCTGTGTAAAACCCTTCCCATTTTTGGAGAAGATTTTTTTTCATCTGTTATGCAAACTATTTATAATGCGGTTCTACCAGGGTCGTTTGTTTTCTGAGCATGTCCTGTGTTTACTACCGGTAGGTATACCTATTTATTTTCAGCAATTGACATGATTGTATAACATTTCTCTGGTCATTTCTGCATAGAACACTGTGTTCTTGGGGTTTGGGAGGCTTGGAAATTTGCTAGACTGACACTTGGTGGTAGGAGGTTGTTAGCCTTGGAATAGGTTTATATTTTGGGGTTTGCAGGGTCTTGGGCTTAATATTTAATTCAAAGGAAACAGCTGTATGGTCCAACCAGACCAATGAAGACTTTACACTAAGGAGTGTACATCATTTCCCCCTTTTTGTAAGGACCAGGACAAGGATATTTGCTCCCCTGGTTGGACATGAAGACTAGCCGTTAAATGGTGTTTATTTTAATGAAGTCCAGGAATCTCTGGTCCCACATATTTGAAGTCATTTATGATTTCCATTTAATGCTGGGGTAGCTGAAGTCACCCATGAATGTTGTCTTGGGTACACTGTGTGGGCGTTCTAGCTTACGGAGGGGGAATAATATCTTGCAAGGATATGGTACAAGACTTAGTTTCATGTGTTTATTTGTTGTTGTTGTTTAAAGTATACCTATCAGCATACTTTATTTTTAAACCATAGCTTCAATCTTCCTTGTTCATGGTTGTCAGCATTGTTTTAGTTTTAAACAGTATTTTTTCATAGTGTGTAGAACAGGAAGGGTTAACTATTGTTGCTGATGTCATCACAGCATGTGAGCTGACAGGCTCAAGCACTTCCTGATATTTTATTTAACTGAAACTTGTACCTTGAATGTTTGCATCTGAAGAAGTTTGATTTTATTAAACGAAAAGCGCTTTATGCACTTTATAACTACTGGCTGCTTTCTGAAGCAATTTTTGTTTCTATTTTAGTAAATTTATGTTTGTCACTGTCTAAAAATGACACTATGGGGTGAACAAGGCTTTAGTCAGTATTAAAAAAAAACTTGGGGGACAGGTGCAGGCCATCCCTACCAAAACAGTACGGTCTGTCTACCATATCCTCTCTTTTCTTCAGTTGGTATGATGGCATCATCCTTGCAGAAGGTCGAATACTGCTCAATACTAGGCTCATACCAGCCTGTGACGCATAGTCCTAGAAGTCTATCATGTCTGCCTTCATATAGTCCTGGGAGCTATGTCTTGGGACATGTGATAGAGTCATACTGGTACAAGAGGTGCAATGGCCCTTGTCGGGCAGCTGACTGTAACCCTCATCCTCACTCAGCCTGATGTGAATGATACTTGTGTCTCACAACACAGTCTCCTATGACTAAAATATTCTCTTGTGTGGTGGTTTACCTTATGGGCTTTGAGATTGAGGTACCCTGTGATGACACTGTGTGTCTTGGTGTGCGTTATGTTAGCACAGTCCTGTAGAGGTTGCTGAGGATACTTGTTTTGTGTGTGACTACAGTGAGGCCTTTGAGATTTTGGAAGATTACACTTAAGAGTCTCCACATATATTATTGTGTGCCTTGGCAATACTTTATGTTGTATAATGTGTGTGTGTGTGTCATTGGCAAACTGTTTGGTGATGGTTGTGTTGGTGAGATCCTTGCCTCCAGTGACATGTAGCTGCATCTCTCACATACCGTATCAGTTTGCTTTAGAATTACATGGTTGTTTGTAAGTATAAGGCAATTGCAACAATAAACTGGTTGCATAAGAAATTTGTTTGTACCCTTCTCCTGACTGATACCTTTCAACAATGAGATCCCTTTGATGCTTTGTAAGCTCTTTGCAAACCATGACTTTTACTGTAGCAGGCAACTGAGTAAATGTCAGGGAAATCATACTAGGACAGCTGAACTTTATTTGGGGTTGATCAGAGTCTCTTTAATTGATGGTAGGTGTGTACCCAAGAAGACTTCTTCTTCTTCTTCTTTCGGCTTTTCCCGGTTAGGGGTCGCCACAGCGGATCACCTTGTCCGCACATTGAATGGCAGTGGAGTTTTACGGTGTCGAGTTGCCAGCCCGGCGCCCAACCTTCCACAGAAGGCACACTCACATGCACACCTAGGGCCAATTTAGAGTGTCCAATCCACCTGCAGCATGTCTTTGGGATGTGGGAGGAAACCGGAGCACCCGGAGGAAACCCACGTGACCACAGGGAGGACATGCAGACTCCACACAGAAGGCACCGCAGCCGAGGATCGAACCGGAGAACCTCTTGCTGTGAGGTGGCAATGCTAACCACTGCACCACCGTGGCCGCCCTATACCCAAGAAGACTGAATGCTGTAATTAAATCAAAAGATGCTTCAACAAAGTATTAGGTTAAGGGTGTGCACATAACAAAGTATTAGTTTAAGAGTGTGCATACTTGTGCAACCAGAGTATTGTACTTTTTTTATTTTTTATATTTTCCCCTAATAGATTTGTTTGTTTGTCAATTTAATTGTACAGGTTATATGTCACATTAAAGGTGGGAAAAGTTTTGAAATGATTTATTGTGGTCTTATTTTTTTATATCACAAAAACCTGGCATTTTAACAGGTGTGTACACTTTTTATATCCACTGTAGGTTCTTAATTCAGTCTTTTTTATTATTAGATGTTACAAGAAGGGTTAATGACCTGCTAGATTGTGACATGTACTTGTAGGACTATGCTGCTCAAAGCAGAAGCCAGTTGCACTTTGCACAGCTAGGCACAGGGGATATTTCTAAGGTAGTCTGTTAAAAGGAACATTTTAATTAAAAATACTTGCCACTATAAAGTGCAGTGTGTGGTAGCCCTCCTCAATGAGCAGTACTACAGAAACACACCAATTTTATAGCATCACAGAAAAATAAACAAAATGGCTTGCTAGCCAATCACCAAATTATGTTAAAGGCTGAACAAAGTGAGTCTGAGCACAGAGACAGATCAGGCTACCTCCCACTGTCACTGGAATGCAGACATAATCCTCCTCAATGTAGAATCCCTTATTTTCCCTCTGTTAACAAATATGAAGTAGCAAATTACACAGTAATTCTGCCTGGAAGCTTTACAAAAGTGCAAATCTCATGAGTAAGCAAGCAGTACAATATCAGGTCTCTTTAAAATGGTTTAAAGTGCAAAACAAAAAAAATCAGCAAATAAAGTGAAAAATAAAGCAGTAGCACTGCAGTACAATTAATTAAATTGTAAAATGGTAAAATTTAATCTGCCAAGGATAGTTCAGGATTAATTCTGGATCCCCTGAGTGTGACAAAGAAGCAAATAAATATGGTTCTCTTCTATATGATTGAATTTAATGTCAAAGTGAAAACATTGACAAAATATGTTCAAAGTCATTCATACGGTATATCAAACACAGCAAATAATGAACTACAAAATATTGAAAAAGGAAAACTATTTCCTCTCCTGATATTAGCATTAACCCCCCACCCCCAATTACACTAGCTTTAAATTTGTGTGAATCCTGGCAGTGTTGCTGGAAGGTTTTGATTAAGGTAAGGTTTAGGTTAGAGTTGGGAGAAGGGGCAGCATTAGGTTTAGGCTTCACTCCCTCTGCACCATCTTAGTAATGCGTGATAATGCTAACCCTAATGCTGTCCCTTTTTCCAATCGTAACTGTACACCTTACCTTAATAAAAACCTTCCCATAACACTGCCAGCATGCAAGACTCACCCGCACAGCCAAACATGCACATATACACACACTAAAAACATTACATCTACCCCCTTATCTAACCCTGACTCTAGCCCTAACTTTTGAACACTCTCACACCCTCCAACCCCCACTCACCTGTCTCGACAAAACATACCAACATTTGTACCCCTCCTATCCATACCTTCAGCATTGTACAACATCCCTGCACTTGTTGACAAAATGTATTTTCGACAAAATACAGGGGATCCGTGTGTGTGTGTGTGTGTGTGTGTGTGTGTGTGTGTGTGTGTGTGTGTGTGTGTGTATGTGTGTATGTATATATTTACAAACACACAAATTCTGGCTTGTTAGGTACAAGTAACTAATGGACTTGCTATTATAAACAGATTCTTTAAGATGTCTGAGATAACTTGTCGTTGTCTTGGCATGTCATTGTTTGTTTCACTTTTAAGTTACAGCCTACTAAAAATTAAATATATTCCTCAGCTATTGCATGTTATGGTTCTTCATCAGTATCTACTTGCTATTTTTTGTTGAATTCAGTTAGCTCCTAATTGGCAGTACCCTTTATTCATCTAATATTATGTGCCTAATAGCCATGTCTGCAGCACTTGATGTACTCACTTTTGCTTTCATTTTGAACTTATTATTGATGAGTGCACAAAACTTACTGAACAGAATGACAGATAGAAAGCAGTACATGGCTGAAGGGAGAGAAGTCACTAAATGAAGATAAACGGATTACACGCAATATTCAAAACAAATACATGATGTGCTTGTAAGTCTAAAGAATTTGTATTCGATAGAATGAAAAAGTTAATTTTCATAACAATTAGTAATTATCATACATAACAGTTATTACACATGAACATGCAGGCTGTCATGTAGGAAACAAAAGCATTTAGTTTACTTTTGAGAGAGAATTTAAGGATTGCAAGTGCTTTTAAATACAGATTTGGTTCAAAAAATGTTTATGCTTATCTACATTTGTGTTCAAAATATAGCTGCTGCATAATTCCATTGCTTTATTCTCTCCATCATTGTATTTGTCCTTTAGTCTACCCTTCTACTGAAGTACACTGCAGTATTTGCATTAGGACCAGATTCTTTATTTAATACTTCATTTGGTACGGGCACACAACAGCTGTCCGAGAGCATTCTGCTTTGTTAAGTTAGAAATCATACTGTGACTCTTGTTTGCACAGTGTTCTGCATGTACATCCAAAAAACAGTAGACATCCTGTAATTTCAAGCAATTAGAAATTAGTACACCTTTATTTCAGTCTTTGTAAGACTAACAGTTGTTTAAATAGCATTGTCAGGTTCATTAGCAGTTTATTATTGCTGATGGCACAAGCCAGCAAAGTCTCCTAATGTAGCTTAGGCATTTCATTGCCTGTCTCAGTTATCACAAAATTTAGTACATTTGCCAACCATGCCTGTTACTTCTCAGTCTGAATATCTACCAGTTATACCCAAGTATGTGAGGGATAATGAGCCTATTTTGTTAGTATACTTAGTCATTGGAAGCATGCAACCTGCATTAATAACTGTTCGGTCATTCCATGGGGGTATCTAATTGCTTCAACAACCATATCATCCAAGAGGAAACATTAGTGCACTGATATGTTGGTTCCCACTCTAATGCAACCAAATATTTTCATCATGTAAAGTCAGATCCCGAGAGCTTTACTGGATGTTCACCTATCAGCAGGACAAGCTGTAAGAAGGTCTTTCCCACTTCCTCTGAATTCATTAAGAGGCATCAGGACCTCCATGAGGGCCATACAGGACTGCCACATCCTACCATAAGTCTTTTTTCATACTAGTCTGTATTTCACACCATGTACCACATGCACAGACTGTGTCATTTTCACCCCAAAAACATAAGTAAGACTTGTGTCTATGGATGGGCTCAGGCTAATCCCTCTCTACCTAGTCTCTACCAGAGCACGCTCATGTCACTTTACACCTGCCAGTTCATCTCCATATATATGTCTCTGTGGATATACAGCTATACATTGATATTAATATATATAATATGTGTGTGATACATGGGTTATCTCATGGGTGGTGAAGGTGGTCAAATTACATTACAGTCAAACTCCAGGAGGTTGAATATATATAATTCAGATATTTCCCTCTTTCTCTGCAGTTGTGCAACCCTAGAGTTAATTTACTTTGCTTCTGGGGGTGTAAGTGGGTAACCCCCCCTCACCCCATGTAAGTGATAAATGATTGTCTTTGTGTTATCCTAAAACTTTGTTTGCAATTTCATTTGCCTATTTCTTGTATCTAATCTCGCTTTTATAGACTTGTCATAAAATATCTTGTATGCCAAAATAAATTTGCTCCTTGTGTAACAATATCTTTGTGTGTAGATTTATATCTATATATATATATATATATGTATATATATATATATATATATATATATATATATATATATATATATATATATATATATATATATATATATATATATATATATATATATATCTATATATACATATATATATAGATATATATATGGATTCACTTTAGAAGCTCAAAATACTTAAATGTTGAAATTCAGTATTCCGAGCCCATAAAGTGGAATCCTGAAAAGAGTGAAAGCTCAGAAGCACAAAATTCAAAACCTTGAATACCAGAGGTTTTGAATTTCGCACTTTTGAGGTTCCGCTGTGGTTACGGATTCAGGTAAGTGTGTGTGTGTGTGTGTGTTTAAGAGTTTTGGGTAGGGGCTGTGGTGTGTGTTTTTGTGTTTTGTTGCTGTAATGTGTATGCGCGAGCAGAATGTAGCTTGTGTGGTGGTGTTATGTGTTTGTGTGTAGTGCAACCTTGTAGTTAAAATATTTAAGTAAGGGGGTGTGGGGGGTTTTGCCACCCTGCTTTTATGTAGTAGAGAGCTTGTGTTTGTGTGTGGGGAGGATTGTGTATGTGTGTGTGTGCAGTAGTAGCATGAAATTCAAAATCTCCGGTGTGCGAGATTTTGAATTTTGCGCTTCTGAGTTTTCTATTCTTTCAAAAATTCACTTTATAACTTCAAAATACTGAATTTTGAGATTTCAGTATTTCGAGGATATAAAGTGAATATATATATATATATATATATATATATATATATATATATATATATATATATATGGGATCCATACAGATCCTCGAAGACAAAATCACCAAAACTAATTTTGGTTTGGCATACTTGCGCGAAAGTGCTTTTCACAGAAGAAGCACTTTTGCATAAGTATGCCTGTTTGTGAGACCGCACTATGGTGTGGATAAGGGAACATTCCCTTTTCCTCACTGTAGTGTGGTCTTGGAGTGAGAATATTAAAGCAGGGGGTGTGTGGGAGGTGCGGGGGGGGCAAAGCCCCCCTGCATAAACATAGATTTCTTTCTTTCTTTTTTTTTTAACATATATTAATGAAAGCGCTTTTTCGGTGAAAGTGCTTTAGTTAATATATGTTCGGTGATTATATATATATATACACACACACACACACACACACAATAAAAAATGTTTCTTGTATGATATGTCACATTGTCATAATTTCTTGGTGAACCTCCTCTGTACATATACTAGACATTGCAGCTGTATGTTATTACAGATACAGAAGCTAATATTGTAATATGGGACCTATGTATACTCTTTATAACGTTATTAGACACCTAAACATCCATAGTCACTAGATTTTTTTTAACAGTAAACTGAATCGTTTCACAGACAGGCTGTCAACATCCTGTAAAACAAAAGTTGTCAGAAGGTAAGATGCCAAGGTCCTTAAAAAAATTAACTTCATATAATGTTTCTGATTTTGTAATAAATCATCCCTAATTAAAGGTGTACCAAAATACATAACACCACATTTATCTACACTGAAATGTAGACTGATTTTTTGATGAATTGCTTATTTCTTCCAATTGTTATTAATGACTGAGATTTCATGCTTACTTGATGTTAAAAACCCTACTTTGCAGTCATCATTGTATTTCGATAGCTGGCAGCTTTTATTTTGTAGGAGAAATGTAAGCACAATATTAAATAAAGTGGGGCACAAGACTGCTCATTGTGGGACTCCTAAATTGCCAGTACATATCCTGAACTGGCTTTGAGTTTCATGCACTATGATGTGCTAGAGATAATCCAACTTATGTTAAATTAATGTCTGCATTTCTTATGGCTTCGATGATCACTGAATGAGGTAAACAATCAAAATCAATGGCTGATCCAAATATATAACACCAGGAATCAGACCATAATCTAAGTCCAGAGATATTTGATGGGAAATTTATATTAAGTTTGTTAGTTTGGATTAACCTTTTATGAACCCATGTTAGTATATATCTAGTAAAGCCAGCTTATTTGTATTTTCATTTATAATGTGAGTAATGCATTTTTCAAAGTACTTCCTTGATGTCAGACTTCTAGGCCTATAATTACTAACATCTCCTCAGCTGCCTTTCTTGTATATTGATGTGATTTGGGATCATTTCTAGGACTCAGAAAATAAAACATTACATAAAAGCTTGTTGAAAAAATTGTTTAAGTAGTGGTCCAACCTGTTGCTTTATATTGTAAAGTAAAATGGCTGGGTTACAACCTGGATCCACTGACATTGATTTATTTTAATTTAATTTAATTTAATCTAATTTAATTTAATTTAATTTAATTTAATTTAAAGCTTTAACCACTGAAGTTAATATGTTAAAGGACACGGGGGAATCATATGAAATGTAATATTTTATTTTTATTATTATTTTACATTTGTTGACCGGGATAGTCCGACTGGATGCATGTCCATTTTCAGCGGAGGCCCAGGGAGAAAAGCTCCAAGGGTAAGCAGATACAGCATTACATAATACCAGCATTACATATTACAAACAGACTATTTACAGAGATTACATAAGTAAGCAAGTTAAACAAGTTCCACAGGTTACAGTTAATCCTGAGCACAAGTCAGGATTAAATTAAATTACACAGTAAACTGGTTAACAGCTTTTTACACATTCTAGAGAGAGTTAGCCAGGCTTGATACATTGACATAGCCAGTTAAGTGACAAATGTTGTTTGAGTCTAGTTTTAAATTGACCTAAGGTGGAAAGTAAGGTAATATCAGCTGGAAGAGAGTTCCAGGATCTACTTACAGAGTTTGCAAAGAGAGAATCACCGGCTGTGTTATTAATTTTGCTAGTCTGAATTAGTAGTTTGTTAGAGGATCGAAGCGGTCTAGGATTGTTATAGGGGGTGATAATATTTTTAAGTGCAGGAGCATTGTCCGGATTATAGAGTATTTTATAGGCCATAATCAGTTGGTTATACTGGATTAGGCTGGGTAGATCAAGCCACCCAAGCTGATTTAGATTGATGCAATGATGTGTCCTAAAAGGCAGCCCAGTGGCAAACCTGGCAATATGGTTGTAGCAAATTGAGAGTTTGTTAAGGACAGTCTTGTTTAAATTCGAGAGTAGAGGGGATGCATGCAGAAGGGTTGAAAGAAGGTGAGAGCGAGCTATGGCAATTTTAGCTGGAGGGGTTAGGAAGGCTTTTATTCTGTAAAGTGACCCTAGTTTTTTATTGATGGTTTTGATAGTTTGGTTAACATGTAGGTCAAATTTTAGATTATTGTCTATGATGACACCTAATAGTTTTGTAGATGGGTCAGGGGAGATTATTGTGCCATCATTTGATTTTATGGTAAAGGTGAAAGCGGTAGACCTACGTGTTGGTGAAAATAACAGAATTTTAGTTTTTTTGGGATTTAGGATCAGACGATGTTCAGAAAGCCAGTTTTGGTGGTCTGGGTAGCTGACCATAACTCTACTGGAGATGTGGCTGAGCAAATCAGAGTAGAGTCATCAGCATATTGGATACAGCTGACTTTTGGGATGACAGTATAAAGGTCATTAATGAAGATGGAGAACAGCAAGGGCCCTAGTATAGAGCCTTGTGGTACTCCAAGAGTGTTAGGTAGAAGGTTAGAGAGTTTGTTCTGCCAGAGGACAGCCTGCTGTCGACCATTCAGGTAGGATTGAAACCATTGGAGGGCTCCAGTATCTAGACAGAATGTTTGCAGGGTGTGGATTAAAAGTTGGTGATCAACCATATCGAATGCCTTGGAAAGATCCAAAAAGAGGGCTGAGGATATATAATTATTGTTGCGATTATGGTTTATGGTGTTAGTAAAGGCTAGGAGGGCTGAAGTAGTGCTGTGATGAGGACAGACGCCATGCTGAGTGTCTGCCATAAGGCGATTTTGGATTAGGTGGTGCATGAGTTGTCTATGAATACATTTTTCCATAATCTTTGCAAGTGGAGAGAGTATAGCTATTGGCCTATAATTGGAGAATTCAGTAGAGCTGCCTCCTTTGTGAAGTGGGATTACACAGGATATTTTCCAGATGGTGGGAATTTTAGCTTCTACTATGGTTCGATTGATTAGCATTGAGACGGGGTAAGCAATAGGATCAGCTGATTTTTGTAGGTACTCGGCAGGAAGTTGATCAGCAGAAAGTATAGTAGGTTTTAATTTTTTGATCAGGGTACGGATAAGTGAAGTGATGACTGGTTGGAAGCTGAACGCGAGTAGGTTTCTAGGGGTGCTACCTTCAGGACCAGGGGAGCTAGGAGGTAGTTGGCTAGCTAGGGCTTGAATTGTCTCAGTAAAGAATTGGTTAAAACTATCAGAAACATCTTCAGGGTTTTTATCAATAGTAGCAGCAGGGATTGGGGTTGAAGTTTGTCCAGAATGTAGTAAATTATTTAAACCTGCCCAAAACTTCTGAGGGTTATTTTGATTTACTGTCTGTAAATTACAGTAGTATTGTTTTTTGTCTTGTAAAATTGATTTTTTGGTTTCGTTCTTGGATTGCCTGTATTTAATGTGATCTTGAGGGTCTTTAGAAGAATGCCATAAAGCCCATGCTTTGTTTCTAAGGGTAATTTTGAGTTTAGACTCTATAGAAAGCCATGGTGCAGTTTTTGCCTTGGTTCTCTTTGAACGAATAGGTGCATGCAAATCAAGGATATCAAGGAATTTGTTGTTAAAGTATGCTACTGCTTCCTCTAAGGGGAGGTGTTTTAGAATAGACCAATTACATTAGTTGAGTTCTTGTTGGAATTTGGCAGGGTCAAAGTTTTTATTGTTTCTAACCTTTCTGAGTAAGGGTTGTTGGGAATTAATGGTTTTGTGCTTAATTACATATGTGAGAAGGTGATCGCTTAGGCCATTAAGGAGGGTACCAGAGGTTTACAGTTGGGGGGTGACTGTTTATGAGTACCCAGTCAAGTATACTTTCTTTTTGGTTGGGTTTACCTATCTTGGTAGGGGTGGATATGATTTGTGTAAATGCATGCAGATTAATATGGGTGGTTGGGGATTCTGAGGAACAGGTGTCCCAGTCTATGTTAAAGTCTCCAAGTAGTAGGGTTTCTTGGGGGTAGTGACATGATAGCCAGTGCAGGATATCTTCAAGTGTAGATATATTGTTACCTGGGGGAATGTAAATACAGATGATATTAATGCATTTATTTTTATTAAGTTGCAATTTGGTAGCAAGAATCTCCGAGTTATTAATCTGAGGAGGTTGTGTTACATCTATGGTGACATTCAACTCAGATTTATAGAGTACAGCTACCCCACTCCCCTTCCTCGAAGCACGATCCAGCATGTGTATGTTGTACTCAGGTGGTAACACTTCATTGAATTTAGTGTTAGGTTTTAACCAGGTTTCAGATAAACAGAGAATCTCAGGGGAGTGGACATCCAGGAGTGCATGCAATTCATGTACCTTGTTATTAATGCTTCTAATATTGAGATGACAGACTAGGAGAGAGTTAGTTGGCCTATTAATTGTAGGTTTGTAGCTTAGATTGCAAGTAGACTGGGTATGTGTATCTGAAGTGAGTGAATATCACTACCAAGTATTAGGTTGAGTCTGTACTTGGTGATGAACTTCAGGAGTTTGTTTATTAGTTTGCGGTAGTGTTTGGATCTAGAGCTAATTTGCCTGGGGTTGAGATGTTGATAGACTGAACAAGATGTTGGATAGGATCTGGTACTGTAAGTATGGTTGAAGGTGGAAGGATTTACAGCTGGGGTGATAGTATGGCGTTACTTTGTAAGACTAGTATTTGTATCACTTTCATTACACCTGGTTTGTGAGAAATAATTGTTCAATTCCTCTGCTTTATCACAAGTTCATGTATGCAGTTATTAAACTTCAAAGAACTGATCTAGGAATATTGCTTAGCATTTCTGTTGATATATTAAAAATGTGTAATTTGTATGTGTCTTCATTAAGCTTTCTTTCATATTCAGATTTGCTTTCTGAAAATTTGTCTTTAAATCTTTACTAACATTATTCATTTTTTTTATTTTGATCAATAGAATTTTTTTTATAAATTCCAAAAAGTCATTTATTCATTTTAAAAAAGTTTGATTAGTGCATTGTGCCATTAAAAGGGGACCTGACATATTTTTTAATATGTTTTTGCTGCACTATCCATACTATGTTTTCAAATCTAGAGCAGCCAAAATATATTTGACTTAATGATAACAATGATAATTCAGTACACCAGTTCATTGAATCAAGACAATTATGGATTCCCTGACAATTAATTTTACTTCGGTAAACATTCATTATTTCCATATCTGTAGAATTATGATCTAAATTTCCCAGAAGATGAATTATTGCAACATTGTGGATTATATAAAACTCACAGACAGGATGCCTTCCTGATGGTCTTAGTGACGGTCTATCCACCTTCCTCCTGCGGAAATGTACCGGCATAGCCAAACCCATTGTTTTTACACAAGTTAGAGATGATTGTAAACTAAATATACAAGAACTAAACAGTATTCTAAAACATAGTAACTGGAAACCACTGCAAACCCTAAATGTACACCAAGCTGTTAACTGCTTCAACAATATTCTCATCATTATTTATGATAGACTCGCACCAATTAGGAAAATAAGAGCCAAGTCAAACTATGCACCATGGCTAACTAGGGAAACTAGAGCCCTTCTAAAGTCAAGGGATCACGCTTGGAAAATTTGGAAGAAAGTCAATACTAGCCTAGCCAAGCAAAGTTACCTACAACTTAGAAATCAGACAAAAAATAAAACCGGCCAAAGAGACCACTGAGACTAAATAAAAAAACAAAACAATATACCGAAACCAGTAATGGCAGCAGGCTGTTGAATAATCCACACAGGAACAGCTTTTTTTGAAAAAAAACAACAGGCTGTTTAATAACACACATGAAACAACTAAGCACTTTCGCCAGACAATAATAGGCTTCTTTAGAGTTGTTCAAGAAATTGCATACAGGCATTTAAATACTGGCCCTAGAAAACCTTCAGCAAATCAGTCCATTAAGCACCACACACTTAAAGACACAAAATACTTTTAAATAATACAATATACAATATAAAAATACTATTCAGAATTATACATTATATACTTGAACATGAAATGCCAAGCAAGAAATTCAAGAAAATTGATACTGTCTTATTTTCTAAAAAGGCTTGATGGAAATAAAACCATTCAAGCCTGGAGCCATCATAGCATTTAAACGCAACTGCCATTTTGACTCCTTAGCTTCCAGTAAAATTTTACCATCACCATCTGTTTCATTAACAAAAACTTTGTTTATTATAAAATATATAAATTTACTAAAATTGACACACTTGCTGGAATGCATGAACAAGGCATTGTATACATCTTTATTTTTTATTGCCCTCAAATGTTCACCATCCTGTCCCTCAGTCTCAGGGTTGTTTTTCCCACAAAAAACCCAGGACAGGAGAGGCAAATAGCCACGTATACCACCAATGATGAATTGCAATTGCATTTACCTGGACACTGTATAGACAATTCATAACTAGCTATGGTCACATAAGGACCGTTGTTAATATACCTACATGTCCTGAAAACCCCACATTTTGACATGAGGGATCTGTAAGTACCTTTGTGACTTAGGTCCTAACCTGGACAACATGTCTGTTTCAAAACATAATTCCCAACATTTATTAATAATGTCCACTATCTTTCGGGCAAATTCATTGTAACGAATAATCATAGCATTAGACTTGTCCTGAACCCTTTTATTAACTTCTACTTGCTGTTCTAAATTTAAGATAGGGGCAAAGGAAAATGATCTTTTGTGCATGACTTCTTTTTTGATATTAATAAGAAACTTCAAAGGGTACCCCCTATCCAGGAATAACCCTATCAACTTAAAAATCTCATTTGTAAAAATGCCATCTGCACTAGTCAGTCTTGAAATTCTCACCATCTGCCCCTTAACTACACTGCATTTTTGATATTGAGGATGGTTACTATTATAATAAAGAAGGGTATTTGAAAAAGTAGGTTTTCTATATACAGAACTTTCCAATGCCTCTTCTTTCTTCATCAAATGTATGTCCAGGTAGTCAATTTCATCCTGTTCCCACTTGCTAGTAAATCCTAAGAAATATGTTGTTCCATTTAAATATTCAACAAATTCATGAGGTTCAAGTTCATCCCCCTTCCAAAGAATCAGGATATCATCCAGAAATCTGTTATATAACAGGATTTTATCCTGAAAACTGAAACTGAGAACAAATTTCCTCTCCCAATCTAACAAAACCAAGTTGGCAAAAAATGAGAGCACATTTGTCTCCCATTGCTACTCCTGCCACTTGGTGAAAAATTTCACCTTCAAACACTAAGAAATTATTATTGATAATAATTTCCATAAACTCAACCAATAATTCAGTTTTTTTCCAAGTCCAACTTACCAATACTAAATACACTCTCTCTAAACATTTCCACACCTCTATCATGGGGAATGACTGAAAATAAATTTACAACATCAGTTGTCAAAAAACTATACATATAATTCAAGCCATTCCTATATTTTGCCAATCTTTCTAGACAGTGCCAGGAAGCTCTTATTATATGTTCTACTTCCTTTACTAAAGGTTCTGCTTGTCTGTCTACCCATGCTGCCAGATGTTCTGTCTTAGAACCCCCAGAGGCAACTATGGGTCTAAAGGATGGGTTGGTAATGCTTTTATTTGTCTTAGGAATTCCAAAAATGTGTGGACTTACTGGGTTTCTGACTGTTAAATACTGTAAATCCCTTCTATCAGTTCTCCCTTTCAACAATTTTTGTGATAGAATTATGTCAATCTAGGCATATGCCCTGTTGACTTCATGTTTAGACACTCTTTCATAAGTTAAGGAGTCATTTAAGATGTCTTCCATCCTAGCCGAATAATCAGTCTTCCGCATTATAACAACCCCGCCACCTTTATCAGGGGTCATTAGTCACAGATACTTGTCATCAGCCATAACTTGTAATAGTTGACTTTCCTTCCATATCAAATTATAGTCTAGTCTTTTCTTACCCTTCACCAATTTTCAAATTTCCCTTTCACATGTTCTTTCAAACATGTTTATTTCAGAAACTGTGGGGGGAATAAAAGTACTCTTACGTCTAAGCTGACCTTCCACATGGCCTTCTTCCCTGTCTTGGAAGAACATCCTAAGATTCAACTGTCTTGTATAAAGCTTTAAATTCAATAATATGTCAGCTAAATCAGTGCCAAAACTCGGTACAAAAGACATACCTTTTTTCAAAAAGATCAAAATGTTGGTTAGTCAATTCTATTTCACTATAGTTATAAATAGTGAAACCATCCTTTGTAACAATGTCACATTCAAAACCATATTCATTTATTACTTCATTTTCCACATAATTACCATCCTTAGTAATAAAATGGTCTATCAATTCCAATTCCTGTATTTTTTTCCCTTCCAGGATCTCCCCTGGAAAAAGTTGTTGTCCTGATTCCTGCCATACACATTGTTTGATTAATTCAAACCCTTCCAATTTGCCTGATTCCTTAGGCGTTCTGACCTCCTGGGAGGTTCCCCTTCTAAAAAATCACCAGCCCACTCATCATATTAATCATTGTTTCAATCAACTTCCTGATACACAACAGTATTTCTACTAAATGAAGACAAATTTCTATCCAGATTTAATCTGGCATTATTTTCATTAGATTTCTGAATATTTGGATAAGCCACATTGTTTTTATAATCATCCATATCACGTGCTAATTTACATTGCTTAATAGCAATGTTCTTTGTAACAAAATTGTCAATATCAAATAGCACTTTTTTATAACTGGTTCGATATGGTATAAATAAAGCATCATTAATAATACTTTGATTAAGTTGAAAAATCTGATTTTGCTACTGTTTTAACTTACTGTCATTATTTTTAACTATAATGTCCAACATTTCCAGTCCCGCCTTATTAAATAAGGCAACTAGTTCCCAATGTACAGTAGAACCATTCTCAATCCCCATGGGTAGTTTCCACAAATGAAGTCCTTTAGGCATCTGTTTGAGCAAAAGAGATTTTTGCAAAAACATATTGTCCAACTGCAAAGACCGATATTTAAAACACAACTTTTCAAACAAAGACACTTGTTCTCTTCAAGTCGGTGTTGAGGTACTAGTCAATGAACATTGTCCCAATTCCAATTCCAATTCTGGAATGCCAAACCAAGCTGAAAACTAATTTCCTGGTTCTTGGCCATTGTTCGCTGCCATGGCAACACCCGCCTCATGGCTGTCCGAATTAATTGATAGATGTAGTGAAAATAACCCTGCTTGAGTACTTGTTAGGGTAACCTGACCAGAATTCGCTGAAGATGATTTTTCTTTATTCAATATTACAGTTAAATTTTGAATAGACTCCAATAGTTGAGTTAACAGTACTTCCATGTTGAAACCAAACTCAGTGGGGGTTATAGACCAATAAAATAACAGTCCATGCCAAATTGGTATGGTTAAAAACAATAAGACAAAAAAAAACAAAACCAGCCAAAGAGATGACTGCGACTAAATAAAAAAAAAACAAAATAATATACTGAAACCAGTAACAGCAGTAGGCTGTTGAATAATCCACACAGGAACAGCTTTTTCAATAAAAAACAACAGGCTGTTTAATAATTCACATGAAACAACGAAGCACTTTTGCCAGACAATAATAGGCTTCTTCAGAGCTGTTCAAGAAATTACATACAGGCATTTAAATACTGTCCCCATAAAACCTTCAGCGAATCAGTTAACCCAGCCCATTAAGTACCACACACTTAAAGACACAAAAATACTTTTAAATAATACAATATACAATATAAATATACTATTCAAAAGTATATATTATATACTTGAACATGAAATGCCAAGCAAGCAATTCAAGAAATTTGATATTGTCTTATTTTCAAAAAAAAGGCTTGCTGGAAATAAAATCATTCAAGCCCGGAGCCATCATAACATTTAAATGCAACTGCCATTTCAACTCCTTAGCTTCCAGTAAAATTTTGCTATCACCACCTCTTTCATTAACAAAAACTTTGTCTATTATAAAAAATATAAATTTACTAAAATTGACACATTTGGTGGAATGCATTAACAAGGCACAAAATTAAGATCTGAGGGAAGAACCACCATTTTTCTTAAAGGCCTCTTACACAAAACCCCTTTCAAAAACATTTTCATATGAGAATTCATTGGAGGATCCATGAGAAGACATGCTAAAATGGCTGATAAATTAACCTTGATGGGGGAGTAAGAAAGGTCATGGATAGTAACTCACACAAGTACTGCAAAACCAGAGAAAAACTAGTCCTGAATATTTGCTATTCATGTTGTTGAGACCAGCTAGAAAATCCTTTCCATTTGCTAAAATATAATTTTCTAGTAACAGACATACATTCTTCCATTAGTACCTGCGGCCTATCCTCAGTAAACAGATCCCTAAAGGGATTTAAGACCCTATTATCCAATCAGTCAGTTGAAGTTGATTGAGGTCAGTGTGTAAGAAACACCTCTGTACTTGGATGAGTAGATCCATTCTCTTAGGAAGTTTCTGATAGTTGCCCCTGGTCATTTCCAAAAGAAGGAAAGAACCCTTGTTGACTGGGACAGAATGGAGTCACCACAATGATCCTGGGTGATTCCTTCTGAATATTCAGAAGTACCCTGGATATCAGTGGAAAGGGTGAAAAACCATACAGGAGCATTCCTTTTCAAGGAAAGGAAAATGTGTCTGTCTTCCAGGCCTTTATGTATGGTGTCTCGGAGCAGAATTTTGTCAGCTGATTGTTCAGAGAGGAGGCAGAGAGATCTACTTGAGGAACTCCCAACAGATGGATCAAATCTTGGAAGACCTCACTGATCTACTTTACATTTGTGAGGGTCTGCCCTTTTCCTGCTTAACTTGCCTATCACACAGTTTTGCTCTGATGGATTGTTCTGCAAAGCTATATCCCAGGCTAACATGGCTAATCTGCAAAGGGGGTAAGACCGGGTTCCTCTTTGCTTGTTGATGTACCACGTGACTGTGGTATTGTCTGTCACAACCTAAAGAGGTCCAGGGCACCAAAGATGATTCAGAGAAATTAGTGCATTTATTAGAGCAAGCATCTCTTTTATATTTGTTTGCAACTGTCCCTGGTGTCCCCAATCTCTTGGCCTTTTATCCCTCCTGAAACTGCACCTCAAAGTCTGAGACATCTATAGTGACCTACTGCTTAGGAGCAGAGGGTGACGTGGGGGAAAGGGAACCTGGATTTAGGGATATTTTCTGTCTCCATCAAGAGTTGTCCCTTCTGATAAATCCCAAACCTGGGAATTAAAAAGATAACATATTGGTGATGGGATAAAAGAGACTCAGGTACCATTATATTTTTTCATGAGGAGTCTTCTCAAGGGTATTATGAGAATCATAGATGCCATGATACTCAAAATCCTGAAGTATTCCAGTGTCCAAAGTCTGAGTGGAAGACCATAGAAATTGATCTAGATATAGATCTATTTTTTTTCTGGGGAGGAAAAGCTCTTTGAACTGAAATGTGTAGAAGTTACCCTAGGAACACAATCCTGTATGATGGAGTCATAAAAGAGTTTTTGAATACTATCTTTGCATCCCATCTTATATAAGATATCTCTCTCCCAAATGAGAGATTCCTGAAATTTTGAAAAAGTTTCTGCAACGATAAGCAATCTGTGTAAAAATGTGGATACTCGGTAGCCTGCAAATGAGCTATAACTGGAGCCAGACACTTTGTAAAATGCATTGCAGCTCATAGGTATGTACCAGGCAATGACCACCAGGTCCCTTTATAAGCCTTGCCATGCAACCCACCCCAGTTCTGACCCTGCGTATTATGGGTATTTATTAAGAAGGGGTGTGTTAGGAAGTTTCTAGAGGTTATGCTGTGTGTGTGTGGGGGGGTATGTTAGTTTGGGCATTACATTTTTGCATCTAATAAAGACATGGGGGACAGACCTGCACTGAATTTCTGATTTACTGTCCATCAGTCAAGGTTATACAAAAATATGGTTAGAGACAGATTTCTGACTCAAAAACCTCTGTGTTCTCACACTGAGAACACTGGTACACACTGGAAATAGTATTAGAGAAAGAAACTCCCAGAGGGAAATCAGATACTGTGCTCTCTTATGAATTACAAATCTGAGAAGAAAACCATGCATCTGCCCTTCATCTTTCTATTTCTTTTTGGCAGGAAAATTTGGCCATCACATTCTAACTGAACAAGGGAAGTCTTCCCTGCCCACTCTACCATGACTGACAAGATTGTCTCTCCCTTGTCCACTGAGGGGACCCCAACAGCTGCACAGGATGTGGCTAACCCCCTAGTCCATAGTGACTGTAGGTGGTACACCAGAGGAATCTGAGATAAAAGATGAATGGTTTGAGAACCCAGTTTGGCTACAGCAGTGTTGCCCACCTGGGCTGAGACAAATTGATAGCCTACTGAGGTGCAAGGGGCTTTTTACGTAACTATTTATTTTTGTTGTTGGAAGAAGACCAATTGTGGGACTGGTATTTTGTTCCATGATTAAGCCAGAAAATTGTGCCTTCTTCCCAGGGAAAGCCAGCAGCACAAGATGGTAAAATATAAAAGGTAAAACCTCACTTTTTCCCAACAAAAACAGAGTAAAAAACACTTTATTACCCTTTGCCAGCACCTAAAACTAAAACACAGTTTATCCACAGAAAAAAAATGGTTTTCAACTATTAAAACTCTCAGTAAAAAAGTGTCCTTCCATTTAATTGTACAGTTAAGTCTTGTGACAAACAATTAAGACATAAAGTCATAGATAAAAAAACAGCTTTCATAAACAGCAATGTACATTTAAAGCATGCATTTAAAATGCGGAAGACTTTTCCCAGAGGGAACTTATCTGTCCAACCCAAGCCAACAGTTGATTCTCAAAAGCCCACAGAGGAGTATGCCCTTTGGTGGCAGGAAAGCTCTAAATGTATGTTTTTAGGCAGTTCAGCTGGAGCTTGGCGAATGGTTTGAGTGCACAGAAGGTGCCCTGATGCTTTGGAAGTATTTCCAGCTCTTATATCTTTAGCAGGATATAACACATGTTGTTAAGGCTACCATACCTCTCAAACTCTAAGTACAAAAAATCTGGACAAAGGCCCAAAGGTAGGGACATATTGTAAATATTGCTCTTATGAACTTATAGAGTTGCTAGAGTAACAGGGTTTGTTTTAACATACATTTTCTGAAGGATTTGAAGTCTGAAACTCAAATGTATGTCATTATTTAGTGACTTCAGACCTCAGATAATCCCAGTGATTTGCCAGACTACCGCGAATTTTATGAGGAACAAGTAAAAATATGAGCAAAAAATATGGACATTTTGTGAAAATCTGGACAACCAAGAGGTATGAAGGCCACTGCAAATCAGTATGATGAACCGCTGTTAATTTTTTTGTCATGAAAACCACTACACAGCATATCAGATTAATGAAACATAAATAGGAAGGAACTGGGAACAAAGTGCAATGCTGTTAATAATATTTCATCTATGAAAATAATAATCTAGACTTGTGTTGTGTCTCTAAAAAGCTGAGATTAGTTGCATCCTATGACATTTGGAAATAGCAGGTATTACCAAGTCTCATGTAAAATGTGAAAAAGTACAGTGAATCTGAAACATGCAACACTAATAGATTAGAAGGAACTAACTCTATTATATGTGTACTACCACCAATTTGTTTTCAGCAAGAATAAAAAAAAAACTCTTCTTACATAATTACCAAGTATGATTGGTGTAGTGTTAATGCAACCTTTAGTTTTACATTATTGTATAAAGTGAACTGTAATGATGCTGGCACATTCTACGTAGATTTTGGCACAAGCACTGCATAACTAGGTTTTACTGATATTTTGTTTTGCTAATAATATTGCATTAAGTACACTGAGAAAATATTAAGTTAATAAAATGGAATTATACCATACCTTTAAACTGTCCAGATTTTCCCATAATGTCCAGATTCTTGCCTCACATTTTTGGTCTGTTCCTCATAAAATTTTTGGTTTTCTCGCAAATCAGAAGATTAAAGTCAGAAAATAATGACAGACATCTGAATTTCAGACTTCATACCTTTCAAGAAAATCATGTAAATATAAAACCTATTATTCTGCCAACTTCTAAGTTTATAAAAAGGAATATTTAAAATTAACCCTATATTTGTGCCTATGTCCCCCCAAAATGTTGGCTTTGTCCAGATTTCTTGTGCCAAGAGGTTGAGAAGTATTCTGTAGACTGAGGAAAAAATAAACAGGAGCATTTAAAACTATACCTATCCAACTCTTAGCCCAATATATCTGGACAAAGACACAAAATAATGGGGGAACAAAGGCCCCAAAATAGGGTCATATTTTAAATGTTGCTCTTACATGCTTAGAAAGTTGATAGAAAAAAAATGTTTTTGGTAAGCATGCATTTTTTTCTGAAGGATATGAAATCTGAGACTCAAATATTTGTCAGTATTTAGTGACTTCCATCTTTAGTGATTTGCCAGAGAACCACAAATGTTGATACACAGAGCAAAATATGTGGAAATCAGGACAGTTAAGAGGGATGCATAAAAATTAAGACTGAAGAGCTGTTCCTTTGGAGAAAAAGGGACGTAGCCTACATTTTGAATATGTTATGTATTTGTGTGCTTATGTATGTATGCATTTATGTATTTATTTCATTTTCTTAAAGAGATTAGGTCTCACTGAGGCATGTACTCTTTTTTCAAGGAAGGGGGAAAATCCCCAGTACAGGTTTTATATTTTCTCCCATTGATTACTATAGTTTTCTGCGTGTGCATGCTGCTTAGGGCGATTTGTCTGTAGGCCCTTAGAGTAGAGTTTTCTCTCCTTGTGTCTCCTCTAAAACATCAAGCAGTATGAAACACAAATAACAAAAGTAAATAACTTTACATGCTTTTCCTTTTAATAACATCCAGGCAGTAAAGTACCAAGCCAGAACAGTGCTGTCTCATTAAAGCACACGTGTTTGTACTTGCATATGGGTGAAGAATCATTTTAATTTAAAAAGATTTCTTAAACAAATTTGTAAGCACATACAACAGAATTATTTTGCACAGTTGAGGAAAAGAACATTTTGACTAATAGAGTCTTCTTGTCCAGTGCAGTGATAATATAATTTGAGATATGTAATAATTTTGCTCACCATAGAAAACACATGTCAAGAACAGTCTTCCTATATGCAACCAAGTTAGCTGAGCAGCTACATTTCATGCATCTGTCATGTTATGAAAATACTTCTGAAACATGGCTATAAACACATCCATCTCTCTCCTTGTTAATTAGATTAAGATTAGTTTTATATGTAACAGGAAACATTTGCTTGTGCACTTTTGCTAGTGCTGATAAATGCATAGTTTACACTATTCTAGCAAAATAAAATTCAACAAAAATACATTTAAGCAGAAATGAAAACAATGGAGGAGGAGCCAAATAAAAATAAGTAGGTTTTATTAGAAAACATCCATACAGTGTAATCTTGTGTAATCATATTTATTTCTAAATTACATCCATTTTCCTGAATCACTCACTTGAGGGTAAACTATTAGTTCTTATCTGCCTGGTAACTTATCTTGCCTGTATTTCTGTGTAAGCAGCCTTTCATCAGTGAGTAATGGTGTTTATAATAACAGATATTGCTATGAGGTTTTACTCCATAATTCCTGCCACTGGATGCTAATAACCCTGAAAGCCTCCACTGGTGACATCTCTCTTTTATCTTGATGGATGCCGTATGCTTCAATGAGCCATTATCATGAGGCTGTCATCATTTACATTAACACACATGCTCTTGCCCAGTGACAAAAACCCAGCAAAGCACATCCTTAAGTCTGAATTATTAACTGTAGGTTTCAAGCTGATCTACAAAAACAGCATTTATAGACGTATTCAGTGTATGAATGTACTGGAGAAAAGTTAAAACACTGTATAATGATATTTATTTTAATCTTGTTATCTTTGCATGGCACAATACTATAGTCTTCTGAAACATTTAGCTTATTTGTATTGGCCCAAACCACAATTAATTATAAGGCTGATAGTATCACTCCATACCCATAGTGCTTTGCGAGAGACAAATTTATAGGCTAAATATTATCACAGTCTCCAATGATGAGATAAATTTCTACAAAGAACCCTAGTGCTGGTGTGAGTCATGCATCCTCATTTATTTTATGTCAGTTTTTTTTATAAAAAATGTTTTACATAAGTACACTGTAGGAAGGGCTGCAACAGTAGCATATTAATACTTGTCATAAATGGATTTTGAGAGAAATGAAAATAGTATGGGATCCCAAGACAACTGCTGCAGGCCATTCGGTCCCGGTATTTCCAAAGTGAAGATCAGATCTGTATTTTTTTTTTTCAAATTAAAGCTAGAGTAGGACTCCAGGAACACTGCATCATGTCTTTCTCCTTGTTAGCTTTGTGGACAGAGAGCAGCTGCCACAGGTATAAAAGTTTAAGTATCTTTTGATGGTGTTGACAAGTGAGAGGAGAGTGAATTAAAGGATTTAGCAGTAGATGAGGCCAATGACAGTATTACATCAGGCATTGTACAGGATGGCTGTCTGGGAAGTGGGACTTGAGTCACATGACAAAGCTTTCCTTTTACTGGCCTATGTGCTCTTTGTCATCTGTGGTCACATGTTATGGGAAGTGAGTGAAATGGTAATACTATGGATAGAAGGAGTTGAAATAAATGCTTTTTGTTGGTCAGTAAATTCATTGTCTGTGACAAAGAGGAGTTCAGCATTCTGGGAACCAGTGCTTCTTTGGGTTGAGAGGAATCTTGCGTTCATAGTTAAATCTGTCAAATTTACAACTATGTGCCTTCAGAAGTTTGATTAAACCATATTGAGATATTCAGGTTCATATGACCTACAAGTAGAAGCCAGTGAAATTGACAAAGTTCACCATTATTGCATACCCTATCATTTTAAAATTAACTTACATTGACTTTGCTTAACTTAATACATGACTAATGATTTAAAAAGTAAAATGCATTGAAAGCAGATTTTTCCGCTTTTTACACTCCAGAATACTGACCATGTTTTATTTTGCCAACTGGGAAACAACTGCAACATTTTAGGCATTATTTTACATATGCCATAGAAATATTGTTCTGAAATCAATTCTTCTCACGTATAAATAAATAGTACATTCATTATTACATAGCGACACATGCAATAGATGCTATTATATCTGACTCTCTCTGTATCTCTAACTCCAGATTTCTTTTCCTTTAGTATTGTGGTATTATCACAGGAGACTGTCATAGGTAAGAATTCATATAATAGGTCAAAGTGCAGATTTATCAAATCTAATAGCCCAAATCAAACTGTATTGCATAAAGCAATTATGTTTTTCCTGAACATACAGTTTACTGTTAGAATTGTAAATATGGGTAGTATAGGGTGTGTTACCACTGAGAGACATTGAGAAATGCAAAGCTTCCCCAGAGAACAAATGTTTGTTATATCTGAGAATTCTAAATGCTATTTTAGATTACTGTCTGTCAAAACACTTCATTGATGCTGACTTAATCAATGATTTTGGTATTGTAACCCAGAAGCCACAATGTGTTGCTATTACACTGGCAACTTAAACATCTATCTGCAAGTATGAAAAAAAGACTGGAGAATTGAAGTCTTTGAAATGTATTATATTCTCCATATTTTTGCTCTTTTTCTATGTCAGGATTTACAGTTTGTGAGTGTAGCAGTTTCTGTCTGTTGTGGGCTGCAAATACAATTGCACTAGTTAGTTTCATAATGACCTAAATATTTCTCTGACATGTCTGAGACCTAGTTATGTATGGACTTAGTTAGCCAAAGAAATGAATAAAAAGCTGATATTTCACCTTGTGAAAGAAAATTATACTGACTGAAGTATGATCAGTCCCTAGTTTAAGCAAGCAGTAAAACTGCAACCACTTCTGCTTTTAGATCTTCAAAGATGGGACAGTTCTGATTATCATTTAATATCCTTCCCCTGCATGTCATTAATCACCTTCGCAGTGTGCAAGATAATTTTAGGCCCAGAACCAAACCATGATATATCATCAACATGAGAAGTACTGTTCCCATTGTGATGCCCACCACTGCTACCAATATGTGATGGCCACCAATATGTGTCGTCCCCATGCTGGGCCAGTAATCAAGGAACCTGAAACCTTACCACTGACACTGGAGAGGGTGTGCACTTGGAATACTAATGGATACACTCAGCATTTCCAGATGCAGACCTCTCTGCATCAAGTACAGTTTCCCTTAGGAGCACACAGGGAACACACTCAGCCCTAGGTCTGGATGTCTCTATATCTGTCTCCCTCCAGGTCCCCAGTAAGATTCCCCACTGGTACAGCTGTAGGGTTAGGTCTTCAACCGAGTGTCCAAGCCAAGTCCTCCAGCACCCTCTCTGTAAACTCACTGATATGTCCCTGCCCAAGTAGCTGACACACACACACATTAATAGATTTGATTTGTGTGTGAGCGCACACACACACACACACACACACACACACACACACACACACACACACACACACACACACACACACACACACACACACACACACACACACACACACATCTGGGAATGGCTGGCACAGGTTTACTAGCTATGCTCCCTTCTGCCCATACTATAAGATAGTTATCACTGCACCAGACACTCCCCAATCAGCTACTTTAAGGCCCTTAACAAAAGGTGTACACTTATACTGCGTAATAATAATAATATTAATAACAACAATAATAATAATACAACTGGTAGTAGCCAACAAGATGGCTAGGTCTTCTGGAGTGTCCCACACAGTGTCACCAAATAAATATAAGTACTTTCAAAGGTTACTTTCTGCAAGGACCAGCCACAATAAAAGTTTAAATATATTTAATAATAAATAATAAAAGTGCATGAAAATACTGAATATATATTTACAGCAAACCACATAGTAAAAATCACAGAAAATATTGAAATTAACATTGATGAACAGATTCATACAAATAAAGAAAAACACTTTCTAAACTAGGCTTCACTATATTCCTGGCTGAATCTAAGAGAATTTTATTGATCCATAGTTAGTTATTTACTACCACAAGGCAAGATGCTGTGGGTGAGGGTGTGTGGTCTGTCTAGGTCTCCCACATGCTACTAGACCCACATGCCTGTTTCCAAGCCTGACTGCATGTCACTGCATGCACACAAGGTACTAAACTATCAAAATCATTCCCTATCAAGACATCTGCAGGGATATCCTCAAACAGACCTACTTGCTTGCTTCCTTTTCCACCCTGCCAGTCAAGTTGAAGCTTTATCAAAGGCATTTGGAATGGGATTCCACCTAAAGCTCTGACTGGGGTGGACTGCCCAAGCAAGTACGGCTCCTGTTTAACTACTGCAGGCTTCACAATGGTTACATCAGTGGCTGTATCTCTCTTGGTAATGGCCTGTTTTCCATCCAGCAAGATTGGATATAAACTCTGTTGGTAGTTTAGTACCCCCCTTGTCTCCAGACAACTTACCACTGGCATTCTGTTATTCCAACTTGCTGGCTCCCCAGCTTTTGCTCCCCACCTTGCCTCTGTGGACATCTATATGCTACATGGCCCCAATGGTTACATTTAAAACATTTAACCCTTGATCCTAGCCGTGTACCTGAACTAGTGGCTTCTCCTGTTACTGGCTGGCTCTGTTGGGGTGGTTTAGGCTGCCCACCATGGGTTCCTTTATATCCATGTGCAGCACTGAATATCCCTTTCCTGTGCAGTGATGCCCTGCTTGCTAAGTATAGCTCTCCTTTTTCCCTAACTCATCTGCAGATTTGCACTCCCTATCTGCCAACCAGATTCTCATGTCCTCAGGAAAAGTGCTAAGGGGTTGTTCCCCTCACCAAAAGGTCTGCCATCCCTTGAAAAGTGGTGAGCTGACACCCACTTACCTACCTATGAAAATAAGTGCTTAGTTCAGCAATATAATCACAAATACTTTCATCTGCCTTGCATAAGCTTCAGGTGTTAACTTAAAACATTGTAATAAACAGCACTTAACTTGATCATCATCTAAACAATCAGTATCGGATAATTTAGAAACAACAGTTACAGCTTTACCATGGAGTAAGGGAGTGAGGAACTGTACCCAGAGCCCTTGGTCAACATTATACTGTTTGCATACTCTATCAAATATATGAATAAAACTATCAAAATTCTAACCTTCTTGGTACTGACGAAGAAGTTTACTGACCTTTATTGCTTCTGGGGTACAGTTACTCACTTCCCCATTACCTCCATGACCCTGGTGAAGAGTCAGCATTTCCTTTTCTTGTTACTTCTGCCTCTCATTTTCTTTGGCATCCAAACACAGCAGTCTCTCTGCTGATTCTACTTCGACCTTCAAATGCCACAGTCTCTCTGCTGATTCTAATTCCAAATCTCTTTAACTCCAGATGAATTTTTAAGTCCTCTGAGGAAAAGTTGAACTGTCCTGATTCTGAGAGCTGTACATACCCAATGCCAGTGTTGCCTTCCTCACTGTTGGTCTGTGATGCAGCTGTGATTAAGGTTGCAATAATTTCCCCTTTAGTCAGGTTGGCGTGCCCTAGTCCTTTGGCTTGGCACATCTCAGCCAACTGTTTCATTGTCAGCTTACCATAATCCTCTGCTGACATCTTTGCCTGCTCTCCCTGACTGAATAAGCTGGCAAAGAGTAAATAAATAAAACTATTGTGATATGAAATTCTGAATGTCTACCGCATAACTGCTTGAGAGTACAAACATCTTCTTTAGTGACCACTGTTTACAGGCTATAGAAATTCAATATCCACCCCACTGCTTAACCATTGTCTGAGCATGTGATGGTCCCACCACTGCCAACCAATATGTGATGCTCAGCACTGCTACCAGTATGTGATGGCCACCCATATATGTCATCCCCATGCTGGGCCAGTAATTAGGGAGCCTAAATCCTCACCACTGACACTGGAGAAGGACATGCACTTGGAATACAAATGGATACACATAGTATTTCCAGATGCAGACCTCTCTGCATCAAGTACAGTTTCCCTTAAGACCATGCAGGGAACACACTAACCCCAGGGTCTGGATGTCTGTATAGCTGTCTTCCTCCAGGTCCCCAATAAGACTCCCCACTTGTACAGCTGTAGGGTTAGGTCCGCAGCACCCTCTCTGTAAACCCAGTGCTTCATTTCCCTGCCCCAAGTAGCTGGTAGCTGACACACACAGTGAGAGATTTGATTTGAGCGTGCACACACACACACACACACACACACACACACACACACACACACACACACACACACACACACTCACACACACACCTACCTGGGAAAGGCTGTCACAGGTTCACTAGCTGTGCCCCCTTCTGCCAAACTATAAGGTAGTTATCAACACCACCAGACACTGCTCAATCAGCTACTCTAAGGCCCTTAACAAAGGGTGTCCAAGTATACTGTGTAATATTGACCTCATCAAATCTTCTAAAGCTAGCTATGAAAACAGTATTGCAGCAGATAGTAAAGACAACCACAAGGCCTTCTATAGTTATATAAAGAATCTTCACGGCAATACCCAGATTTGCTCTGAGATACTGCCAATGGTATCTCCTATATCAAGCCAATAGATATTGCCAGTAAACTGGTTGACAGATTCAATGCCAACTTTACCCTACCCCCCAAAGGACCAATCACAATACCAGTAGATTGCCAGGCACTCAGTATTACTGCTGCATAGGTTAAAACAGCACTGTCCAAGGCCAAGAATACAGCTTCTATGGGACCTGACAATATCCATGGCTGTGTTCTACATGAACTACAGAGTGAACTGGCACCTCACCTGTGTGCTCTGTTCAATCACAGCCTCACCTCAGGCTTTTTCCCTACCGAATGGCAAACTGCTACAGTCATCCCTCTCCACAAAGGAAGAGTGACTACAGATCCTGGGAAATATCGCCCCATCAGCCTGATGAATCTGATATGCAAAGCTTTGGAATGCATCATCATGGCCCTAATAAACAAGGATATAGGAATCTCCAAACTCTGGATCCTACATAGTTTGGTTTTGTGAAGGGTAGATCATGCCTGCTCAACTTGGTCAACTTCTTTGAGTCAGTCACCATAGCTGTGGATGAAGGCAAGGTGGTTCATACAGCCTACCTTGATCTGGCCAAGGCCTTTGATATCATTACCCACTCATGAATCATAGAAAAACTCACTAAGCTAGGCATCAACCCCTATATCACTAGGTGGGTTAAAAACTGGCCCACAGATAGAACCCACAATGTGAAAGTAGCTAACTCCAAGTCAGACTGCTGACTAGTCACAAGTGGAGTCCCACAGGGTTCATTCCTGGGTCCTCTACTGTTTGGTATCTATGTCTCTGAAGTCCAGGCTAACACAAAGGGACTCTGGCTGACAAAGTTCACAGACTATTGCAAGTTGGGAGCTCTTATTAACTACCCAAGTGATGTTGACATCCTACAGAATGGCCTCACTGAGACCAATGACTGGTGTCAGAACCATAGCCTTAAGCACAATGCCAGAAAATGTTGTCATCCCCTTTGGGAAAAACCCAGTTCCCATGAATTACCACATTGATGGTAGTCCACTGAACACAGAAAGAATTATAAGAAATCTGGGAACACAGGTTGACAGCAGCCTCTCTTTTGATCACAACATTGCCACTGTTGTCAGAAAGTCCTTTTATGTGGCACATCTCATTACTAAGGGTTTTGCATCCAGAAAGAAATAGGTCATTGTCTCCCTTTACTCTTCCCTCATTAGGCTAATCATTTGGCATGTACTTCACTAGACACCTGCAACAACTTGAGATGCCACAAAAGTACCTCACAAAGAGGATCCTAGGCCTAAAACAATTGTCCTATATGGACAGACTCACAAAACTCCAACTATTCTCTGTCTCATATCACCTACTTAGAGGCGATCTCTGCTTCACTTACAAAGCCAAATCTGACCCAGCTCTGTTAGAAATGCTACATCTAAAGAAATCCTAAGCCCTCTGTACCACACACTCCAGAAGCTTCAACCTCATTATAACAATCAACAAAATGTACTGGAGGGACAGGTTCATAACCCAGAAACTGCCCATGCTATGGAATAAACTTCCCATACATGTCAAGCAAAGCACCTTGCTGACCCTCTTCAAGAGAAATCTTGATGAGTGGATGGGAAATAGAAAATTCACCCTGAGGATAACTCCAGTGGTGCTACTCGACAGAGGCACTGAAAACTAAGGTCAGGTGGCACAATGCCAGGGTAATCCGGTGGCTAAGCTTGTAAAGGCCCCAGGGCCATTAGCCTAGTACACACCTATGAACCTATAATACAAATGGTAGTAGTTCACAAAGATGGCTAGGCCTTCTGGAGTGGCCCACACAGTGTTACCAAATAAATATAAGTACTCTCAAAGGTTAGATACTTTCTACACAGACCAGCCATAATAAAAGTTTAAATATATTTAATAATAAATAGTAAAAGAGCATGGAAATACTGAATATATCTTTACAGTAAACCACATAGTTTAAATCACAGAAAATATTGAAATTAACATTGATGGACAGACTTATAAAAATAAAGAAAAACACACTCTAAACTAGTTTTCACCATATTCCCGACTGAATCTAAGAGAATTTTATTTTATTTATTTATTTTACATTTGTTTACCGGGAAAGTCCGACTGGACTAGGCCCATTTACAGCAGAGGCCTGGGGAGAAAAGCTCCACAATTATAACAATAATATATGTTTTAAACAAAATTATAACAATAGTACATGTTTTAAACAGAATTATAAGAACAAGTTAGCAGTGAAGTACACCAATAGATCTTTACATGTGGGAATTTATAGACAGACAAGACATAATAGATATTTACATGTAGGAAGTTTTAGACAAACAAGACATATTAAAACAACATTATTCATAGTTCAGGCTAAAAATATGAATACACTCAGAATATATGTCAGCAGTGATCATGGTTGATGAGCTACTGACTAGCGATAGCTTAACTGTTAATACTGTAGAGCATTACAGTGAAGTAATTAGAAGACATTCTTGTCAATGGAGGATGAGAGGTAGGAAGCATTTACTTTTATGTAATACATGGACATAACCAGGTATTCAGTAGGTGTACTTTTAGGGTGTATTTGAAGTGTGAGGAAAAGGAGCTTGCTGTTATTGAAGGGGGGAGGGTATTCCAGTTTTTAGTAACTGTGTGGAAGAATAGTGCTTTTCCTGCGGTATTATTAGCTCTGGAGAATCTGAGGAGTGATTTGTCATTAGAGCGGAGGAGGCGATTTGCTGTGTATTGAGTTAGTAAATTTCTCTTTTTAATATATAAAATATAATTTCCAAGAGGGCTGGCAGAATGACCTCATCTGGTCACCTGACTCTAGGTTCTTACAGTATTCCCCTTTGATGCTGAGAAAGGAATTTATCACAGATGGCCACAATACATATCCAAATGTTTATGGCAGTGCCTGAGGCCTCCACTCTTTTCACTGAGCTACTGAACAAAGGCTCTTTCCCAGACCTATAGTCTCTGGTCCTATTCAGTACTGTAGGGTAGCACTTTAATGGTTTAACAGTTTATTTAATTTCCCTTATTTTTCTTAAAGTTAACCTTTGTTGTCCCAGTGTTCTCTATTAAGACATATACATTTAATTCAGTTAGAATAATACATGTACATTTCTTTTCGTTTCAGCAGGGTGTAAGGTTGATACACTTTAACACAAGCAAACCTCACCAATACGTTATCAGCACAAACATCTGCACAAATCAGTTTTATATACAAATGACATACAGTTCTAATAAATTTGTAACACAGGCATCTTGTATAAATCAGTTTGATATTCAAAGGACATATTATTCTTTACAAAACCAGCTGGCTAGGCTGGCACTTGCCCATATTATCACGCCCCTAGCAACATGGTGACAGTTCTGGACATTGGACATATGTATTGAAGAAGTTTGCAATGTTTTACAAATGATATTGCTGCAAAGGAAATCCCATTTCCCCTAAGGGGCGTGACCACTGAGCTGATTATATTAACTAAAGGCTGTTGGCATGAGGCTCCTTGAATTGCAGTGTAGCTGCCTTTGTCCTCCCACTAAAAACAGGATTCACTTTACACTGTAAAGTATATGTTTGTAATTACATGTGAAATGCCAGTTCCTTCCATGGAAAATTATGGCTTCTAATCAGGGCATCTTGACAAGGCTTCATTCACAGTGTGAAATATCCACTTACAAATGAACAAGTAAAAATGGAGCATTCTGACTGCCACTTTTTTTTTCATTTATGGCTATTGCCTTAAGGTAAATCAAATGAAATAAGCAATTAACATCTTCCCACTATGGCAGTGATTAATAAAAGTGAAGAGGTAATTGCTTTCTTTAATTTCCCATTGTAATGCTACCACTGTATTTGATTTGAATCGACTCTATATAACCATATGCTTAGGTTTTCTCCCTGTTTCTGCTTTCCATCAGTCTGCAGTCTAGCAACTTAAAACTGTAGAATCTTTGCCAACTAAAATCCCTGATTCAGTTCCAGGGGAATGGTCCTCTGGATTATATGACAATTCTAATGTAGCATGTTTTATATCTTTTCAGCATATTCCTATTTTGGAGGCTGGAGTATAATTTTAGCATTGGATTGACTTCATCTTTGTGACCCTCTTGTTGATTTTGGCTATCTTCTATTGCTTTTCTACTTAATTTCTAGTATGCATGCTTTTCTATTAAGCAATGCTAGCCAATAAAAATGATAGCTGGTTAACTGGCTGTAAATCATATTTGAAAGGACAGATATGTTCATATGTGTGTGCTAGGCTAATGACCCCTGGGTCCTTTTTTGCCTAGCCAAGCATCCTAAATATGACAAGGTGTGATACCCTTGGTAGTATAAGAGTAGGCTTGGGAGATGAAACATTAACAAGCATTGGTCTGGGACATGAACTATTTAGAGACTTCCTGTGTTCGTTAGGTACCACACCAGCAATCGATTTCCAGTTACCCCATCCAGTTGTCCAAGTTACACTTGAATTGGGTTAGAGAGGAACTCTGTTTCACATCAGTGGGGAGTCTGTACCAAAGAAGAGGCAAGCTCTGGGATGGGTATATGATATCCTATTGAATGCATAGCAAGCCAGCAACATGTAAACCATCAGCAAAATACCAAAACCCAAAAAATGTATATCGACTAACATAAAGGCCAACAAGGCTGTCAGAATGATTGCTTACATACCAACTGTACTCCATCATCATAAATCATCATAATAAGTTGCTAAAAAGTCAAGCACTACTTTCTGAACTCAAAAGCCTGTCCTTGCCTAAAATCCTTTATAATCTTCATTTTCCTTTCTTTTTCTTTTCACTACCTGTCTAAATCTAATAATTCGATGACTAATCTGCTCACTAGACAATGCCACATTATGCTACTTGGGAAAGATATGTCCTTATTGTAAATATTTAAATGTACTAGCGTATTTACTCCATTTTGTTTTATTTTATTACAGTTATTCTTTTCACCTGATTACTGCATATGTAATTGTTGCTTATGTTGTTTTGCTGCACTGTTTTGCTTGGGTTTTGTATGTTGCCTACTATGTTTTATTTTTATGTTTGTATTGCTGTAGCTTTTTTCCTTGGGCCTCCACTGAAAATGGGCCATTGGCTCAGATGGACTAACCCAGTTAACAAATGTCAAATAAAATATAAATAAATAAGGACAACACATTCAGTAGGAAAAAAGCAAAGTGCTATCTGTAATGGAAAGGATACATCAATAAAGTCTAGCTATTACTAGATCGTGACATTGTTAAGGTTAGGGTTAGAGCAAGTCTGATAATGTATTGTACACATCATCATAGTGCATTACAGTTAGGTTAATGTGTCAACCTTAGTTATGATGATCTAGTGGCTGTTGATGTGTAGGCAGTTCTCATGTCCTTGTTTGCATTTATGCTAGTTGGTATACAGTTTGTTTCAGTATTTAGCTGTTGGTTTACGTGTCAGTCTACGATACATTCAGTAGGGTGTCATATACCATTTGAGATACATACCTGTCTCTCCAGGTGGTCCTATTTATATCACAGGCAAAGTTTAAAAGTTTAGAATGAGTAATGCTGGTGCTTTTTGTTTTGTGGATACATAGGAGGTCCATCACACTGTGTTCTGAAGATAGGCATAGATCTTCTGTCAGCAGCCTGTAGAAGACAGAATGCAAAGATAAGCTTTGATGTAATCTGCATAGGACGTGCTATTTATGCCCTGTATTCTTTAAGTGATGAACTTCTGTGGATGTTCCAATTGTTGGATATGCCTGATTAGATACTTATGAAAGGGGACATGGTACTTAATGATAGGTCTGATGAGTGCCAAATACAGTGGAACAATGACCTCCTTGGACCTAAATGCCTTACCTTTGTTTATATGTTTCACAACATAGAATGATTTCCTCACTATAGTGGACACGTGATTGTCAAAGGCTAGATTAGTCTCTGTGTGTCCCAAGCCCCTGACTACAGGGCCAACTGTTATGAGTATGTTGTGTATATATTTCCCTAGGGTGCTCAACTTCCCAAAGGATACACTTATGCATTTCTTGGCATTTAGTTTTAGTCCATGACTTTGACTCCAGTTATTTGTCTGTGCCTGCCTTCTTGGAGAACATTAGTGCTGGTGGTGGATTCTATGACTGCTCCTAATAATCTGCAAATTTGGTCAGCCAGAGGTCTTTCACATTGGCCTTGTTGTCCCAAGACTGATCCCTGAGGGACTCCACTGGTGATTGGTCTCTTTGTTGAGGTGGACTCTCAGTTATAAATTTCTGTGTCCTCTCTCTGAGCCAGTTGGCTATCCACTAGGTGACATAAGGGTTTATACCTAATCTCTTGAGTTTAACAATGCCCATGTGAGGTATTGTATCAACTACTTTGTCCAGGTCAAGGTAGGCAATCTGAATCATTTTCCATTGTCCATTGCTTTGGAGAACTTCTCAAAAAAGTCTACTAGGTTGATTAGGCATTGGGTTGAGCTTTGTGTCTGGAGGTTTCCTCTGTCATTATTGATCATTTAAATGATAATTCTTCCCATGGCTTTGAATGTGAGACTAGTAAGTCTTGTGAGTCTGTAGTTTCCAGTGTCTGTAGATGGCTGTCCTTTGTGCAGTGGGATGATATCTGCCATACTCCATTCAAGAGGCACAAAGTCTGTTTGGAGGCTGTGATTAAATAGTGATTCCAGACAGCCTGATGGGTCATTTTTCATGCTATTTAGAAGGCAGCCTTGGATATTGTCAGGGCCCTTTTGTGCAGTGATTTAGGACTTAGAGAAGGCAATGAGAACCTGTTCTCTAGTGATAATTGGAGGAGATATATTTGATGGTGTTTCCTGAATCGAAGGGGGGGGGGGTTAGAGATGTATTTGTCTGCCAGTAGATTGGATATAAATTCTGGCTCACTGTAGGTGAGTTATGCTTATGGCTGTATATTGCCTTTGAGGTTGTATACATAGCTAACACATGCCTTGCAGCTGTCCTTGTATGGGGATGCCAGATTTACCTCAAATTTGACATTGTTATACTTTATTTTACCTCTGAGTTGTTTAGTTTGATGAGAGTGCTTTTATTTTTGCCATGATTATCTTCCTTCTTCTATACAGCCTATTGATGATGTGATTTCCAGCACAGAAGGTTTTTTGAGTTAGTTTTGTGCTTATTCCTGGTGGGTATAGCTGCCTCTTTGCAGAAAATAGCATGGTTGTATATGGTTTCTGTGAACAATTCTGCATGGGCAGCAATATTCTCTGAGTTTAGAATGGCTTGACATTTTGCCAGGTAATCACTTAGTAGGAAGTTAGCCTTGGGGTAGTTCCTGGGTTCTGGGTTTTATTTTTACTTCAAAGTAGAGTTTGACCTTACTAGAGAGGATATTATGCTGGGGTCGGTGTACATCACTCTGCCATATTAGTGAGGAACAGATGTAGCATGTTTGTCCCCCTGGTTGGCATATTAACAATCTGGTTGAAGGAGCTTGTGCTTTCAAAGTCTAGGAATCTTTGTGCCTACACAATTGTTGTCATCTATTGTTGCCATTTAATAATGGGGTAATTAATGTTACCCATGTATATGGTATTGGGCTGGATGGTGAGTGTGTCTAGTAGTCTAAAATATGTGTTGTGTTTCCAGGGTCACAGAAGGGGACCAATAACTTACAAAACATTGGTGTGGGATTTTTTGTGTCATGATTTCAACATGGTGAAGCTCAAGTGCTTCATCTTGTTTTGCCAGCCTCGAGGTATATTTATTTTGATGTAAAGTGAGACACCTTCACCTCTAGTCCCTGTCTGTGCAGTAGCTAGTCTGTGAAAGCTGACAACAGTGTGGGAACATAACCACATTGTATAAAAATGCTAGTGCAAACTGTAGTTACCAAAATGTTAAAAATCACAGCACTCCTGATATCTGTAAGCTTTAAAATTCTGGCTACTAAATACACATCTTATCACTGAGAATTGATCTCATGATCATAATGATGAACCATAGATTGCATCTTTATTTACAAATACCTGTGCTGTGCCTCAACAGTGTGTCTGAAGTGGACATATTTCTGCTGGAAGTACAGCTGTCATAAAGGCTTAACCCATATGAACTCATTTGGCTAAATCTTTCACAAGGAAGGCTGGCAAGCATTTCTGCATCTCTTGGGGTACTTTGGCACATGCTCATGCTTTTCCCTAGATTGAAATGTTATAATTATAATACTGAAAACAAATTCTAAGATATTGCAAATTGAAAAAGGAGACATTTATTTATCATTATGTCCTGCATAGTACAAGATACATCAGACAAACAGTCTCTTCCCAATGTCCTTTACTCACTCCAGTTTTAGAACATCTATAAATATGTGTTGATCCTGTTTTAGAAAATAAAATGGATGTCATATAAAGTAACAAAAGGTGGTTTTCTAAAAGCATTCTGAGTGGAAAGTGGTCTGTAATTTACAAGAGATTTTTCTGAACATGAAAATAATATAGTTGTTTTTCTTCAGTTAGGTGAGGAATTTTTAAGGATATGGAAAATTTGATTTGGTTTAATACATTTTTAAATGTATTTCCTTTTAGTCTACCTTGTAAAGATGAGAAATAACAAAACCTTACCTTACTAGTTATTGCAGAACCATAGAAAATGCATCCTCTTTGGAGTGAGACTCATATAACTAGTCTGTGTTAACTGGCAAATGATAAAGAAAGGACCCTTTAAAAAGTTTAAAAAGATACCCATTGCATGTACGTTTAATCAAAATTATTGACTTTATTCAGTACTGAAAGAATAAGACAGTTACTAGAACTTTCCATTCGGAATCCATCATACTCCTAATAACCGAATTAATTGGAAGAGGAATGCTGCTCTCTCCTCTCCCCATGTGGGGAAAATAATCTTTTTCACTGTATGATTCCTCTAAAAAGAGACAGGGGAAATGTTTCTCTCTGAATAATACTTATATTATCCTGCTTAAAATAACTAAAGAAAATAAGGCTGAGCCCTTACAGCCTGTAACTTGCATGTAAGTGTTACGTAAGACTTTGTACTCTCTCTCCTGCATAAAACAAGTCAACTTTTTAAAGAATACCCACTTCCTGCAGATTAGTTTGTTTTCTTAAAACTCTGATCACAATCTAGGAATTCACCCAGTTATTCTGAGAGCTGTGAAGAAGAGTAGTATTAGTCAATTTGTCTTCTATTATTTCGTTTTACTGAGGGTTTACTTGGTTTCAGTCTACCTCTAACTAGTAATAGGTATGGCGAAATCACACTGCAGGGTTTGTCTTGTATTATCTAAAGCATTCAGTTAGGAGAGAGAGAGAGAGAGATGAAGAGGAGACATGAATACTTATTGGAAACAGGCATGTAACCTGCCACAGGAGATGTAGATGTACTGGGGAGGTGTCTCTTTAGGAAGGCATATTTTTCTGACACTGGGGTGGGGGCAATCACTGGCAGATGTAAAGTATAGTCATGTAGGGAGAACTCCCCTAAGTAGCAGAGGTCTTGGCAGTGCAGGAGAATTTTCAGGAATAGAGAGGAATTTTACTTTAACTTCATGACTTAAATGGTGCAGCAGAGCTAAGACTTTGAATTTCCACTTATTAGGATTTGCTTAACAGATCTTTACTATATATGTGACATGTCACAAGCTCATCCATTCAGATTGCCAGAGGCTAACTACTAGATGTTCCCAGAATCAGTATAGAAATATCTTACAGATGGTCTTTTGCCTATCTTTCACCTGTTCTATGCAATCCATACGTCACAACTGTACTTTGTTATGAGGAATGCTCCTTGTTTTGCTTCTTAGAATATTTCATGCTCAACACAATTCTACATTGAAAGTTCTCTCACACATTCTTTAATTTCTTTAACAATTACCCACAGTAAGCTGTATTTAGTCATGTTAATTCATCACCACAACTACATTTGCTTATTATCCAGAAATTTCCATCCATGCTGAGTTTCCTATTTATTACTAGGCTAGTTGCCTCTTTTAAGGGGGAGACCCAAGGTGGTACTTATAATAAGGTCAGAGCACCAGGGAACTTCCTCTTCTCTTTGGAGCTGCTGCCAGAGTTCAGTTCTCTCTAAGGTGGAAGGTAATGAAGCTGTTGCAGTGATATATGATTGTTTCTGCAGTGGAAGAAAAAGCTGTTTCTGTGGAGAATGGTGACACAGAAGTCATGGTTGTGGCTTCAGGAGGCTTGGCAATATGAGTATTAACGTCAATGATGGAAGAGATTGAGCCAGAAGGAGGAGAGGTGATGCAGTGGAGTATGACATTTTAGAGGATGTTTGGAAATAGGAAGACAATAATAGTACCAAAACAGTGAGAAGGAGACTAGCTAGTGTGGAAAAGGAACAACCGGGAGTACAAAATGAAGAAGGAAGTTTGGTAGTTAAAAGTCTGTTTTGCACATATTGCTGTTTTACCGCAGTCACTGCTGCATATGTCAAAGGAGAAAATGTTCATCAGAAGAATATGCAACATGGGCCAGCAGTCAAAAGAAGACTGGTGGTAAGAAACTAAAAAATGGCGAAATCCATTGACAAGTACCTTATTTTTGATGATGTTAAGTAACAGATGCTAGAGACCTAGCACATATAGTAACTAAATCTTTTTGTCAAGTGAGTTTTGAAACTGTTTTGCTGGTAGAACAATTTGTAAATGAATGTAAAAATGGTTTGTAAGTCCTTGGAATTAATATATTTATAAGAATGTAAATATGCAAGTTAAAAGAAGAAATACAGTTTAGAACTTCAGATAATAGAAATGAAAATGAACTGTACACACATTTTTCAAAAGTATGTCAAAAAGTATATGACGTGAAGGATTAGACAAAAAGTATTGTGACTAGGTACGTGGGAGTTATGGGCAAGAGTAACATAAAATGTAGAAGAGGACGCACATCAACACATGTCTAATGTGTTAGTGACAAAAGGAAACAGGGGAAATGTAAAACACTGGGAACACCCAAAGCATGTTTTGTGGTGATTTGCCATATTTTATACAGAATTGTTTAAAATGATGTGGGCAACATGCAGAATTTCAAGGAAGAGGTGCAGACTAAATATAATAAACACGAGGGAATATGACCAGTTTTGCACTGATTGCCCTTTAATTCTAGATGAAGGCGGGATAGAGTGCATGAAGTGAAATTGAACAAATAAAAGTAAGAGATTAAGGTGAACAACTGTTAACTAAATAGAAATGGAACTGTTAATGGACAAAGGAGAATAGGAATCTAAGATAACAGGTGAAAAAACAGACATGACAAAAATGAATAAAAGTGTTGGAGCAGACAATATAATGAAATAAGAAACAGATGGAGTTGTGACCAAAAATAAATAAGTGAGGTAGAAGAGGAGGTTAGTGCAGAGTAAGAAAGTAGAAAGTTGGGTGACAATGTCTTGTAAGGGAGTAGGGTATGAAGGAGAAAAAGGAACATGTTACTGTGGTTTGTTAAATGTAAATGGCATAAAGAATGATCTGAGAGGAAGAGCATTTGAATAGTATAAATGGAATGATGTAGCTGCTATAATCTGTTTACAGGATGCAGGGTGTGTTGAGACAAGTAAAAGGGGAAGGCTTGAACTGATGGAGAATAAAAGTAGTGCGGATAATAGGAAAGTATGCCTGTTCTGGGGTTGCAGTGTTTGTTAGAAATGAAGTAAAAATCATGTACGTGACAGTAGTGCTGGCAGGTAGAATGTTGGTGCATGTTTTATGAATAAAAATTAAACAGTGGAATTGTGTTATATGCATATACATGTCTGAGGGGGAGAGAAAAAAGATGTTTGACATGCAAATGTGATAATAAACTTATCTGTAACTATATTATGTGATTTTGTCAGTTTGTTTTCTTAAATTGTAATTAAAATTATGCAGGATATTACAGAAAGTAATAAAATGGCAGATTATGGTTAGCAAAAATTGATTTATATACAAAAGAGGGAATTTAAGGATGAAAATATGCTGTGTTATATATTCATATAATATTAGAGAAATTGCTGGAGGAATAAACAAAGCATTTTAATACACAGGAGAAATGAAATAACAAAACAAGAAATACAGATAGGAAGTCAATATGAAATAAGTTAAATAAGGAGTATTTTATAAGGAAATAACAGAATTGGGGAAAGAACATTTAACAAGAAAACAATGTGATTAATGTATGAAAACATTCAGACTGAGAGGAAAAAAAATATATCAGGAACCCCCCCCCCCCCAGAAATTGAGAAATTGCTGGAAATTGGGAGTAGTAGCTATGAGAAACAGGAGAGGATAAAAGCCTATATGAATATAATAAGGAAAATGTTAAAAGATTGTTTATGTAGAAGTTATTTTTGAAAAGGAAAATTAATGATATCTTTTTAGGCAGTTAAGTAAAATATTATGAAAAGACAATAGAGCTTATGAATAAACAAAGAAGGATAATTAAAATGTAGACAGGAGCAGATTATTAGCATTGTGGAAGAATATGTAAGACAAATATATGAGAATAATGTGGCGAAAAGGGTGTATGGAAAGGGGAAAAAAATAATAGGAAGAAAAAGAAGTTCTAAGAAAGGACAGTTAGTGAAAAATGAAGGGTAAGATGAATGTGCACCTGGTCCAGATAGTTTATTGTATGATTTTTGTAAGGTAATTACTTTGTCAAGAAAGGATGGATTTTTGGAAGTCATATCTAAAAGGACTGAAACAGGAGTACAAAGATGATCGAATTTGTGAAGGTATAATAAAGTGCATATAGAAAAGGTAGAAGAAGAAAAAAATGGAGGTCAGTAACTCTGGGGAACATAGATTATAACCGTTTTATGAAAATTATTCAGAAAAAATATGGAGATTTTGGATGAATTAACTGACAAGATATATTAAGAAAGGAAACAAAATGCAAGTGAAATGCTTGTAATAAAAGTGGCAGTAGAAAATACAGGAGATAGGAAAGGTGAAAGAAGAATGATAGCCTTTGATGTGGCAGAAGCTTTTTATAAAATCATAACAAAATGTGGAATGTTTTGAAATAATATGGTAAAGGGAAAGAAGATCTTAACAGTTGATTTTATAAATATTTTGTGCATCTGTGATGGTGAATTGATGTTAAAGAAAAAAGATTAGGAAAGGAGGTGGGGTGAAACAAGGATGTCAATGAATATATATGGTAATTTGTGACTGTAATGAATGCAATATTAAGAACCTGTGAGAATGATTCAGAAGAAGCAAGATGGAAGGATAACAATGGAATATGTTTGCCATTAAGGTTATCTTATATAGATGATGTAATATAACAAATAGGTAAGTATGTATAACAGACATGATTGAATTATTACCAGGAACAGTAGGTTTATATTTAAATACAAAAGAGTAAAAAATTTGTCGAAATGGGGCAGATTGGGAGAATTTATTTCACAAGAAATTAAATTTGTGTATTAGGCCTAAGATTTGGAAAATCTTTAAGAAAAAAGGTTTATATGTTAAATATACACAGTTGCGGGAAATTGGCTTGATTACTGTGTGTGTGTGTGTGTGTGTGTGTGTGTGTGTGTGTGTGTGTGTGTGTGTGTGTGTATGCATTGTTTTATGGAAAAAATATATTCGATTTTTTTTCTTAGTTTCCTTCATAGTTCAAGATTAAAACCAGAAGAAATATGAGAATATATATATATATATATATATATATATATATATGTATATATATATATATATATATATATATATCTATATATATATATGTATAGGTTCACTTTATTATCCCAAAATCCTGAAATATCGAATTTCAGAATTTCAAGATCATAAAGCCGAAACCTTACAATCCCAAAACCCCAGAAGCACGAATTTTAAAATCACGAATCCTACACTAGCCATGTACCACATACACACACCTTCCCCCACACACAAACACACAAACCTACACTACATACAAATGAGGGGCAAACCCCCCTGCACCTCCCATGTGGGGGGCTGCACCTCCCACACCCCCCTACTTAAATATAATAACTCCAAGGTCACACTACACAGACAAACACATGAAAACACCACCACACACAAACATTCCCCTCAAACACACACATCACAGTCACAACACTCACTGACACACACTAAATCCCCTAACCAAAACCCTTAAACATAAATACTTACCTGAACTTCCACCTATCCATTCACACACCGCAACACCAGAAGCTCTACTTCAACATCTCCAAACTTCGGAATTTTGAAATTTGTGCTTCTGGGGTTCGTGTTTTGAGCTTTTGGCTTTATAATCTCAGGATTCTGAAATTTGATATTTCAGACTTTCTGATTTAAAAAGTGTTCCTATATATATATATATATATATATATATATATATATATATATATATATGTGTGTGTGTGTGTGTGTGTGTGTGTATATATATATATATATATATATATATATATATATATATATATATATATATATATGTGAAAGAAAATGGGGGGATGAATTTAATAAATTATGTTTTGTTTCATCGCATTTGAATTTTAAATGAAAAAAGAAGTACATTGCTAGGAATGTTATTGTTTAACATATGATTATGTACGGGAAGCAATAAAGGAAAAGAAAATGTGAAGATATAGACTGCAAAGAGTATGGAAAAGATAAAAATGTAGAAATTGGATGAAATTATGCTAAAAAAGATAGCAAGGGTAGATACAAGAGAATTATGAAAGATCATTTTTGTATTTCCATTGGAAAATGTAGGAAATGTGAACAATGAAATTAAGGAAAGGCAAATGATGATCAAAATTTTTCATGAAGAGATGGATTTTGTATGGGGAATTATATTGGATAAATTGCCTGCAAAGTGACATATGAAATTCAGTATATTTCAGGAAATGTTATTTATTACATGTAAAGTTAAAGAAGACTTGAAACCTTGTTTTCTGGACTGAAAAGGAAGCAAGACTTTTTTGGAATATTTTCAGAAAGACTTCTAAAAGGAAAGGATTCAGAAACATGGACTTGAATATTATATTTGGTAAATACAAGGACAGGACTAAGAGAGAAACAAATGGCATAAGGATTTCTAATGACAGTACAGTATTTGTGGAAACGACATTGTGCTGAGATATTGTATAAAGGACAACAAAATAATGTTGGAAATAGAATGGCTGTGGTAGAAGGGATTGGGAACAAAATTAATGAATAATGGTGACATGTATGTATTTTGAAATTGTACAATATAAGAAATGTGAAAATATTGAACAAATTATTTTGAATGGATTTTAAATGAAGCTTGTGTTTTATTTTTAGATTCTGATGAAGTCCATGATAAGTAAGGACAACATTGCTTAATCCTTATTGAATAAATGTTTGTGTTAAGCTCTATTCTGGGTCATTACTAGCTTCCAACATTTTTCCTTTATTTTGTTTTTGTCCCATGTTGGATATCCCATTTTGGTGTAAGCTACCCAACATAGAGAGGTGCAGAAGAGTTTAGGAAGAGCTTGGCTTCTCCCCTTATATGTAATAAAAAATGATATGAACTCCAGTAATAGGTGTAATACAAGAGGGGATCACTGGTAAAGTTAAAACACAGTATATGCATGGGTTAAAAAAAACAGGTGTAATGTGAAAGAAAAAATTGCAAATTCTTTCTTCCATTTCCAACTTTCTAGGCAGAAAGACATCCAAACAAGTTTTAATGGAGGAATAATATGATTATACAGAGTGAGTAACAAGGGTATTCTACTCAGAGAAACAAATCAGGGAAGAAGACATTTAAACAGGATGAGATGCAAAACATAAGGAGAGTGACCTTCTCTATAAGAACATGTATAAAGCAAGATAGGAAGTAGGATTTTTGGGCTACATCTGAGATTATAAATTATCTGGTGATCTGCATGCCAGAACACATTTTTTTGATGGCCAAAGAAGTGAAATAATTGCTGAAGGGAAGTGTAATATACCAGCTGCTAATTAAACCATCTTGTCAGTAGGCATGAGTAATAAGTAGGTCATTTAAGAGCCAAATATCAAATATCTAATACTAGAATGTATCTGAAGTTGTACAGTCTTGTACTGTAAGTTCTGAAATGGGGAAGAACATAGTGTTAGACATGGAAGTGTACAGCTTCACAGCAAGCAAATAGTGTAGCTCATATCTGTGGAGATCACCTGATCAAACATGGTGCTTCTGGACTTCATAAGAGCAGAGAGCTTTATGGAATATAACTTAGCTTGTAAAATATTCTAGAAAACTATGCTGAAGATTATGTAGAAGAAAGGTGGGGATATTTAAAGCTTTATAGACTGTATGCATACCTCTCAACTGTACCTCATTCCTCTGCATTTACTGGTTTTGAGGCCCAAATAATGGCTGCCACAAATTCACAAGTGGCCCCTTGATTTCTGAATTTCCTGGCCTTTTTAATTCTTTGTTTCTGCTGGTATCATCATGTGTGCAATGACATTAGCTTCATGAACAGTCTGAGGGCTCGAGGAGTGTGACTGACATTATTCACTGTGCTTTCTGGGCAGCAAGCAGGTAGTAGCATATGTGTCTTTACTGTTTCCCCAGGTAAAGCACTTTTAGTTTTAGCTGCTAGCTGCAATTCCATTGGTATATTATAGAATGCAAGCAATTTACCTCTGCATTTATTTGAAGTGTGTTAGCTGCAATTCATTACTTTTAACTGTTAGGACTGTTTCGTTCTTTCCGCATTTATTTGAAGTGTGTGTGTGTTGACTGCTGGTCTGCAGCAGCAGAGTTTCCCCAGCTCAAGCACTTTTAGTTTTAGCAGCAATTCATTACTTTTAACTGTTAAGACCATTCCAGTCCAGATGTTCTATTCTTTAGTGCTGCTGATGCTGTTCAGACATTGGTATATATAGAATTTGTGCACAATTTGAATTACTTTCCATTCTCTGCATTTATTTGAAGGAAGGTTATTCGTGTGTGTGTGTGTGTGTGTGTGTGTGTGTGTGTGTGTGTGTGTGTGTGTGTGTGTGTGTGTGTGTGTGTGTGTGTGTGTGTGTGTAAAATACCCCAGTTAGGGGGGCCTGGTGGTTAGGATTACTCAGGCTCAAACCCTGTACCATAGGTACAAGAGCCCGAGTTCTCTACCCATAACACCACTTCAGATTGAAGGAGTTATAGCTCTCAACTGTACACATTTTCTGAGAATATCTGGAATGTTTGGCTCATACTCATACTTTTGGTCTGTTCCTCTTAAAATTTGAATGGTGCAGTGGTAGTGTTGTTGCCTCACAACACAAGGCTCAATTCTTGGCTGAAGAGCCTTCTGCGCAGAGTCTGCATATCCTCCCTGCATTTGTGTGGGTTTCCTCTGGGTGCTCCGGTTTCCTCCCATGATCGAAAGACATGCACCTGGAGTGTTTTGCCCTGGGTCTTGAAAATTGGCTTCATTCCAAGTTGGACTTTCCTGATAAACAAATGTTAAATAAAAATAAAAATTGTGGTTTTCTGGCAAATCAGTCAGAACTGAATTCACTAAATAATGATATCCATTTAAGTTTCAGTCTTCCTATCTTTCAGGTAATACACCATTTTATTCTAACAACTTTCTAAGATTATACAAACAATGTTTAAAATGTGTCCTTAGTTTTGCGCCTTTGCCCCCCCCCAATAAATTTTTGCTTTTTCCTGATTTCTTGTGCTGCACAGTTCTTCGGGGAAAGAGAAGTTTAGTGCTGCTTATTCAAAGTCTACTTGCATTGTTAGTAGAAAAACAGGATGTACACTTGCTTTTGCTGCAGAAGGCTGTGGGTTCTACTCTCACAGTATGTAGATGGGTTGCTGATACTGTACTGTGTTGCACTTTTAATGGGGGTGGATGCTGCAGTCCTGAGAATGTCCTCCTTTGGTGGAGATACCTAGTAACTATGATCCTGTTATCAGTCTGGCATCTATTCCATACTGAAATATTACTAGCTTATCATTTTTTTATGTAACATAGGTAATTTATTCTTAAAGGGCAACAGGCACTTTACTTGTAGATGAAACAATGAAATATAAAGTTGTTTGCTAGCAGCAAACTCTTCATTCGTTACAGATCTCTTTAATGTGGAATTATTTAAATGACTTTTACTTCTGCATAAATTGTGCATATTTACTGATACTGGTGAATTGTAGACATTTGAGTAGACTTTATGATTGAAATGTTCTGAATTGGGCAGTTTTGTCATTATTGATTCATGCATTTTTGTTTCTTTGCTTACTGGAAAAATGTTCAGAACAATAAATTTAAACAGTGCTCTAAGAAGTGTGCTGTATTATATAAGGTATATAAATTAATACAGACAGGAAGGTGTATTAAATAGCACATGTATGTTTCATGTGCAAGGGGCCTATGATTTGAAAACAGTCCAATGTAATCTTTATCCACCACTGGCCAGATGCATTTTCTTTGAATGTGGATTTCAATGTTGTTTCAATGAATGTGAGTTTCAAGGGCAGAGAAGTTTTAATGCAAAATCTTTTTTCATTGTGAGACTGTATTGCTTTATTTTGCAGATGTCTATTAGTGTTAGTGGTATAAAATGTAAAATAAAAGTTTTAAATGAAATCCAAATAATCACTGTAGAAGTAAAGAATTATGCATTTTACAGTATTTCTGGTAAATGGGATGAAATAGCCAAGTAATATGACATTGGAATGGCTGCAGGGGGACTCTGGGGCCATATTTTAGTTGTCTGTTCCTCAGTTTGTGTTTGAAAGTTGGTATCCCACAATCCCATTGGAGTGGGTGGGGTTACATATTATGTATGCAAATTGTATGTTGATCAGTGTACACATCTGTACCTATTTTTCATAGGCCTTTGTCCAGATTTTTGATGTTTCCAGGTTGAGAGGTATGACTGTCATAGTTGATAGATTAGTACTAGGCTAACTGCTCTTGCGAGCCATTGTAAGCCTAGCCAATTATCCCCTGTGAGACTCAAACCCTGCAATTTGTGTTTGTAAGGCAAACACCTTAACCATTAGGCCATCCTCCCAACTGCTAAGTTATGTCAGAAACTGGTAGCTGTGCCAATGCAGTTGTTAATGAGATAATTCAGTTGTACCATAGTTTTTATTTTAAAATATTAAAAGTAGTTTCTACCCTTAAATTAATTTATTTTGTTAATGCATTTAATATACTCAAATAAATATTAACCTAATTGGAAAAAACACTAAACCAAGAGTGAAATGGCATGTGCTTATTAGCATAGGATGTCCCTTCTCTTCATTTAATTAATGCTGTAATTAAATCAAAAGGTACTTCAACAAAGCATTAGATTAAGGGTGTGCACACGCAACAAAGTATTAGTTTAAGGGTGTGCACACTTATGCAACCAGTGTATTGTACGTTTTTTATTTTTTAAATTTTTCCCCTAATAGATTTGTTTGTTTTTCAATTGAATTGTACAGGTTATAGGTCACATTAAAGATGGGAAAAGTTTTGAAATGATTTATTGTGGTCTCAATGTTTTATATCACAAAAACCTGGCATATTAACAGGACTATGTACATGTTTTATATCCACTGTATATCTCTTTTCAGATTGAAAGCAATATAGTTTATCTTTGTGTACTGTCAAGTTCCCAGATTTTGTAGCAATAACTACTGTCGATGACTAGTGAAAAAGGAATATATTTGCCATTTCTGAGTTGTATTCTTTTGTCACAACATCAGAACCATTGTGAATTGCTTGATAAATCAATGGGTGCAAATAGTAACATACCACTGACGGAAAGCAAAGTTGTGATCAAAGGGAGGGTAGCCTAATGGTTAAGGTGTTTTCCTTACAAACACAAGGTACAGAGGTTTGAGTCTCACAGGGGATAATTAGCTAGGCTTCAAATGGCTTGCAAGGGCAGTTAGCCTAGTACTAATCTATGAACCTATGTCCCAAATTAAATTGCAATAAACATATAGCATTATGGAATGCATGATAAGACCATAAGGCATACAGCAGCATAACAAGTCTGCTTTCTGTGGAAATGTAATACATTTATTCTCTATAAATGGAACAAATGCCACTGATTATTTTGCAGCAGTCATATAGTACTGGGCGCTGCAGAAAAAAAAAACGTTGTTGTGGTAGAAATTATTACTTTAATAGTTATGTTAAGTAGAAAAGCAGTATATACTGTACTGTTTGAGTAGACAAAATTTCCAGACAATATACAACAACAATACAGTATTGGCATCTCTGGTAAGATCACGGAGCTAGAGAGTTGTCCATCCAGTGGCACATTTAGTGGAGAAGAAAATTAGTATGTTATCAGTAAATCAAACAGATAATCACCATATACTGTTACAACCTTATATAACACAGCATTGCCTGAAGAACTCTGAGGTATATTGTACTGAGTCAAACAATGGATAGTTTATTTAAATGGAATGAAAGCGTTGTCAAATTTGGGAAGTGTTCCTAGTCAGAAAGTAACTGTTCTGGGGTGCAATATTTGAATAAAAGAAAGTAGCTATTTCTGACACACAATCACAGCTAAGCAACTGTCACCCAGACTTAGCAGCAGCTATATTTATGTATATGTGAGGCAAGCTAAAATTCATTATTATGGAGAAAATATTTCTTTTAACTGAAATCTATCAGCATCAAGGGTGTAACCAGTGAGAAAGTTGTGGTTCTGGTGGAAAGACTGCATGTGAAAGTTGATATAATCTCCAGAAAAAGAAATGTGTGGCTTTTATTACGCAAAACATATATTTATTTGAGTTCTCCACAGTTGGGTGAGATGTGGTTTAATTGACAGTGTGTGTGCAGTATTTACTAAAAGAAATTAGATATAACCAATATTTTATTTTTTGTTCATTTATTACTGCTGTAATGCCACAACATACCTTTTCAGCTTTTCATTGATTATAATCTGACATCCTGCAAATCCTTCTTCTCTCACAAAATTATAAATATAGTGCATTCTTCTAACATCAAAGGTAAAAAAACATAATTTGATTGTCTCTAAGTGCTGTGGCATAGAGGGATAAAACACTGACTATATCCTAGGCAACCCAGGTTTGATTAGTGGCTTGGACATCTTAGGTGCTGGCAATGGAGGATGGACATGGTCATCCTGGGGAAAGGAATGCACATGAGTGAATCCTGCTGGTCATCAAAAGATGCCAGGAATGCAGAGAGGTCATTGTCTTTGGGGAGGAAGGGTGTTGGCTGAGTCACTGTGGATGCAGGGTGATATAAAAGCATGCCCATCCCAAGACAATTTGTGTGTGTGCTTCAGTCTGGAAATGTAGAGCATAAAGAAGTAAATCCTTGGCAGAATTATGGATCTTCCCTAAGGTTTGTTAGAGCCTATGAACCAGAAGGAGCTATTGGGGACAGCTGGTGGTAAACTATGTGTGTGTGTTGGGTGGATATAAAATAAAAATAATTTGTCTCTAAAGGTACAAATTCCATGCTTTTGAAATGTTTAGATAAACATAATTATACAGAGCTGCACATCTGCATTACACCATTCAAGATATGTCTGTTTCATTGTTTTACACCTAAAAGTACAATGTAATTACATTTTTATATGAGTACCTAAATATTAGCATCAACCTCCTTTTTCCCCATTTTGTGCATGAGGTTGGGGGAGACATGAACGGTGACCATCACCTAGAACCAATGTTCATACCACTGTGTGGTTTACAAATTACTAGAAAATGTTAGTCTGTTTGAAAGAGAGCACTGTATTAATTGGAATCATCACTAAGCCCACATGGCTACTACAATGTGCCAGGCTGCCAAACTGCATTGCATTTAATTTTAGGAAAGGCTAAGGATGAAACTTCTGTTCAGCTGTAGAAAGCAATATATATCCAGACCACATCTGTATTAAGTACATATTAAATCAGAAGTAAAAGTAATATTAGGTTTCTGCTCCACAAAAGTAATATATTTATCAGTTGAAACATGTCACAAACCAGAAAAAAAATCATTGTACTGACAAAGGCAAAATGGCCAAACAAATGCTATATGGGGCTGTATACAAATCCTTAAAGGTGAATAAAATGTCTTTAATGCATTATATCCTTGTGTGTTGATAAATAATTAACTGAAATGCTTTGCAAAAATGATAAAGAATGCATTATACACTGCATCTTTTTTGTAGGTATGCATGTACATTTCAACTTGGCAGTTGCCAGGCTGTAGTATATGCTGTTTCTGTGAGGAATGGCTACAGGGCTTATTTTTTTGTTTGATAGGGAATTTAGTACATAACCACACCATATTTTGTACTAAGCTATCAATCCAACTAGAAGCAAAAATCACATATAGAATTCTCCAAGAAAGTAACCCTGTCACTGAAAATATACCTCCTCAAAAAAAAAAAAAAAAAAAAAAACGTATTCACAAGTACAAAACTTACCTGCTTTCTTCAGTGCTAAGCTTCATTTAAGTTCCAAAGGTTAGAATGACATTCTTGGGTATAGTATACAATAGATAGTGTTAAGTATAAACTATAAAGACTTGGAAGTTTAGTTGAGAACTATCCTAAAGGCTTAAACTATGGTGTCATATAAGCTGGTGCCAAAATCAAGTTTTACAGACATTTTGCTATTGACTTCTATACTGTTTGTTTATGTGACTTTAGTTCAGGTTGTGAAATGCTGCATAATGCATTACAAGAACATACGTGCTTTAACATAGCATATCACTAATTAATCTCTATGAAATTACATTTTTGCGAAGATGGAAGTCTGTACATGACTTTATACCCAAATCATCAACTAAGTGCAGCAAGTTTAGCCTGGCTGCATGTCTCATGACATTGAAGCCCTTACTGTGACAGAGGCAAATGAGGTTTGATTAGTGGCCCCAACATACACAGAACCATCTCAGGATGGTGGGGAGTGAAGCAACATGTCCCACTCGACTCTTCTGAGGGTAGGAGATGTTTACATACACTCAGGAACATACTGGCTGGTGCGGTCTCACTGGTGGAGACTGGAGATATCACAGATGGTGCTCTGAGAGGAGGGGGCCAAGCAGATTTAAGGGAATGACCTTTGAAGAAGCGAGGGGGATATTTTCTGTGGAGAGAGCATTGCATGCCTCTCACCAGTGTCTAGCCAATTGTGCATAAGTCAGAGACAGGAAATAAATAAGAAAAATGCAAACCACCTCCATGCCTGTCTAAATGATAACCACTTACCCCGGTTATGAGGACTGAATGGCAAGGAGTGGGCAGATGGTTGACAGACAATGGGTTGAACTGCTGCAAAAAAAAATAATTAAAAATGAATATATATATATATATATATATATATATATATATATATATATATATTTTTTTTTTTTTTTTTGGAAATATTGCTAAAATATTAAAGCATGTTTTTTGCCATCAGAGGTGCTGGTAAGTTGTTGTGTGACTAGCCTCCCTGATTCCAGTGATGCTGACATTAGAATAGTTAATGTTTCATAATATCTATTATTGTGAAGTGGAAAGTACAATTGTGTATAAGACAGAAGTAAGAAAATGACTGGAGGGCAGACACTTTTGCAAAAATTTCTGTTATTCTGTTTGAAACAGATTTATGCAAGCACTATAAGAAAAAAGTGAAACTGTGCAGAAAGTATCATATTTGGAGGTCGAAAGGTATTTAACTGAAATGTTATAAGAGCTAAAGTACAGATATTAGTATCAAGGTGGTTCACTTGAACTGCGGAGTAATTACAAATGTGAAGATGTCAGTTTTAGGTGTCTCCCAGCTATGTTATTGCCAGACACCTAGCCCATTTGAAACATCTTACAGGTGTGACAGTTATCATTCAGAAAGTCTCAGACTGACAAATTGCCTAAAGGCAAGTTGAGTTTAAAAAAGCTGATTGCCTTGCTTAAGGACATGGGGATGAAAGTTGACAATGAAATACATTGTTTGTATGTCTGTCTGTTCATATAAATCACTATTCCTTTCACCCTTGACCTGAGCTATAAAAGAGATGAAGTTCAGTTCAATGAACACACAGTAGGTGAAATAGTAGATGATGGTTACATATCATTATACAGAGGAGATGCACTGAAAATTAGTACAAAGTCAGGGAAAGAAGAAATGTATTTAACATCTTGGAGCTTTTCTCCCTGGGTCCCTCCTGAAATGTTTTTTGACTAATCCCAGTCAGACAAACCAAGTAAACAGAAGGAAAAAAAATAAGCATGCCAATAAATAAATAAATAAATAAATTATATAATAGAAAAAATGCCACGCAATAAAATGACATAATTCATATAGACCAAAAAGAAAGTTCCACATTCCATGTCAAAGTTACCATCATCTCACTGTTGTCAGATTATGACCAAGTAAATTAGGTGTTCTCTCTTAAATGATTAGTGTGTAGAATTTTAGGATGTTGGACCAGTTTATCTTAGAATTTTGCATAATCCAGCCACATCTGTGTGGACTGACTGATACACATGTTAATTTAAGAAGTAATCTTGCTTTTTTTAAAGATAAATGCAGTGTGCCTAGTTTTAAAATAATGCTTGAAACACACAAATGGAGCTTAATATTGGATGACCAGTTTCTCTGTACTGTAGACTGTTCTGCTGTATTCAGCTGTACATTCCAATGAATCTGTTGCATTCTGCTAACCATAAGTGCAATATTATACTGTATTTTGCACTTTTAAACTGTATTTTTGCTATATTGCTGATTTTTTAAACTGTTCTTGCAGACGTGTTGCACATTTTGTCTGGTGTAGTACAGACTAAATTTAGACTTGCTGAATATGGTTCTGTTTGTTAAATTGAGCACTAAATTAAGCTATATTTTGTTGGAGAGGGTCCCGCTGCATCTTTGTGGCAGGAGAGTGCAGTTAGGACTCATCTGATTGAAGGCTGCTGGCACAGAGCTCAGTTTTGAGCTTTTTTATTGGTTAACTTGTTTAATTCAGTGTGTTCACTGTTGCTACATAAGCCCGGTGTTTGTGCGAATTTGAGCTTGTTTTATCACAGCTCCACAGAGTTAAGTGATGAGTCACTGCTCTGCTGTATTCATCCTTTTACTTGTAGCACACATCTGTGTACCATAGCTCACTACTGCACAGTGAGGGTAACCATTGGCGGTTATAGATGCAACAACTTCACTAGATACATTTTTCCTTAGTAGCTGCCCGTGATCTGGGCCAAGAAGTCCTTAAATTGCACTTAGCAGCTCACAGAGCACCTCAGTTGTGCTTCTGCCCATTAAACAGTCCCTAAACCTCCAAATCTACAATAATCTCATACCATTTACAGAACACCAGCTAATATAGGCCCTTTATAGAGCACCCCATTAGTACAGACCCCGTTTAGAGCACCAGATATACCACACTCTTCCATTTTCTCTCCCCACTGTGAAAACAGAATTTAACCTAGCATTATGGATAGTCAGTTTCCCTCCAATTCTCCTACCAGCCTGATTGACATGGATATCCTGAGGCAGTGCAACTGCCTCGTGTACACCAGCAACCCTCTACTCCTAAATCGCCCAAGTACAATTTGTGAGAGATGCATCTACACTAAGAATCTGGAATCCTTGCTCTTTAGCACACAGAACAGTAACACTGAACAAGTTGTCAGCTCACATACTACACCTCCTTCGTAAACCATGCACTCAACACATAAACCATCATATGCAGAGGTACTCAACAGATACCTACCTAAGCGACATTCTTAACACAAACATGCTACACCTAATGCAGCACCTACAGCACTTAATACACATAAAAACACAAGCACCAGTGTATCTCCAAATAAGCTCATAAGGCAAAGCACATCTAAGCTAATTTTTTTAGTCATAGGTGACTCCATTGTGAGACACACACATATCCCTCTCACCAGGCTGGACAAGGCGAAGGTTACGGTCAGCTGTCTATTGGGTGCAGGATCCATCAGATTACACATGCACATGCATGCAAGTCTCTCAACAAGTACCATCATGACTGTCATAGTTCATGTTGGTGTCAATGACTTGAGACATACCTCACTGGACTATATGAAGAGAGATATGATTGAGCTTTATGAATATGTGTCCCAGGCAGGTATGTCCCTATCCTTCAGCAGCACTCTACCCTCACCTAGGATGATACCACAATATAAACAAAAAATGATTGACTTCAACAATTGGCTTAGTTTCTAGTGTCATTCTAAGGGGATACAGTTCCTGCCAGCCTGGGATGACATGGTTGATGGACCACACTGCTTTGCCAGAGATGGTCTTCATCTGTCACCTCTAGGCTTTCAGTTACTGGCTAAGGGACTTGCCTCCCCCATAGTGCTTTTTTTAGGTAAGGTCTCTAACAAAATTTCTGATGTGAACATATCACTGACAAATAAATTAAAGGTTATGCTGTTAAATGCTAGGAGTTTAAATCAGAAACTGCACTCTCTGGAAGCACTCCTCTCCCTGGAGGATGTTGATGTCTCTGCAGTAACAGAAACTTGGTTCACAGCCGCAGAGACTACCCAGGCCTTGCAATTCTACAATGCCTTCTACACTTTCAGACTGCAAAGTGAACATATGAGAACCAAAGGAGAAGAGGTTTCTATATTCATCAGTGATAAATACACCTCTAGAATGGTTAGACAGGAAAACTCCATGGAGTTACTCCAAGTTCAACTAACTGTGGGTAAGATTCCCCTTCAGGTCATCTTTAGCCATAGGACCCCTTCAGTGAACCAAGATACCAATGCTGTTTATTCGAACCTACTTGATTCAGTCAAATTACAACCAAGTATTTTAGTCATGGGCGATTTTAACTATACCTCCATTGACTGGGAAACTTATATGAGTACCAACATGCTTGCACAAAAGTTCCTGGACTGTTTTAACACTGACACCCTGTAACAAATAGTATGCGACCCCACAAGGAGCTCAAATATTCTTGATGTGGTCCTCACCAACATGAGTGACCATTACACCACCAAACGTATAGGACCCTCACTGGTTAAATCTGATCATAAATCAGTCACATTTGAAGTAGCTGAAACACCTAAACCCCTCTTAGGTGAAATCAGGCTAAAGAATTTCACCAAAGCTAATTATACCCTCCTAAGGAATGGCATAAATAGTTTCCAAGTTCCTGTTCCCACAGATAGCACTGACAACTATAGTAAGGTATATACAAATGCCCTGTACAAACACTTACACAAATGTATTGACACAGCTGTACCTGATAGAATCAAAACAAGATCCTCAAGAAAAAACAAGCCTCCCTGGTAGACATCTAGCATTAATGAGCTGTAAAAGAAGAAGAAGAAGTTGTTGTCTATGAATAAAAAAGAGAGGTCCCAGCACTGGAAGAACATCCTCCACTGCTTGAACAAACAAATAAGACAACTTGTAAAATTCTCTAAGGGCAACTCTTTCTAAGGATAACCTTAAGACATTCTTCAGCTATATCCATAACCTAAAAGTTAAGAACCATATGTGAGCTGAACTAGCTGTGGATGGCATCACACACGCTTATCCTATGAAAATAGCTAATCTATTATCTGACAAGTTTAGTGAAAATTTCACACGTAACCCCTGTCCCCTCCCAACTTTCCACAAAGCATTCTGTCTACATCTGGCCCACCTTGCATCTCCAAAGAGCAAGTCATTAATGCTCTCTCCAAGGCCAACAACACAGCCTCTACAGGACTTTATAGCATCCCAGGCTGTGCGTTAAATGGCCTAAAACATGAGTTAGCAACTCCATTAGGTACTGTCTTCAACCACAGCCTGAGTACTGGTTTTGTCTCTGCTGAATGGAAAACAGCAACTGTCACCCCCCTTCATAAAGGAGGTACAGCAACAGACCCTGGGAACTACAGACCTATAAGCTTAACCAACCTTATCTGTAAGGTCATGGAATAAATCATCATGGAGCTTATATATAAGGATATAGGTGATCTCCAAACCCTAGATCCAACACAGTTTGGTTTTGTCAAAGGCAGGTCATGCCTGTTAAACATGGTGGATGACTTTATAAACACATCACCAGAGCCAGCCATAGATGAAGGTAAAAACCTGTGCATACAGCCTACCTTGACTTAGCCAAGGCCTTTGACACAATCCCACATTTGGGAATCATTGATAAACTCTCCCAGTTGAATATCAACTATTATGTTGCAGGTAGGTTACTAACTGGGTCACCAACAGATCACACTCAGTCAAAGTTGGGGACTTCACTTCAACCAGCAGACCTGTCACCAGTGGAGTTCCACAGGGGTCAGTACTGGGCCCCCTATTGTTTGGAATATACTTCTTAGAAATTTAGGTCAAAATAGAGGGGCTGTGGCTGACTAAGTTTGCTGACGACTGCAAATTAGGTGCTATCATTGAATCCCCAAACGATGTCAATATACTTCAAGAGGGACTTACACAAACCAATGACTACTGCCAAAGCCATGGACTCAAAGTCAATGCAAAAAAAATGCATTATAATCCCTTTCAGTAAAAACAATATCCCTGCAGACTATTATATAAACAATAATACCCTAAGTAGAAATTCCATTGTGAGATACTTGGGAACGCAAGTTAACTGTAACCTAAACCTTGATTACCATGTGGTCTACTGAGGTAAAGAACGCATTGTACATCGCACACCTCGTTAGCAAAGACATTGTCTCAAGAGCAAAATAGGTCATAACACCCCTCTAATCAACACTCATCAGGCCGGTAATTGAGTATAATGCTCCCTTTGGTATGTACCTTATTAGGCACCTGCAGCAACTTGAGATACCTCAGAGATTGTTAACCAAGAAAATACAGGGTCTCCAGCACGTCATACACTGACAGACTGAAGTCATTGTCACTGTACTCAGTAACACACAGACTACTTAGAGGAGACTTGTGCCTGGCCTGCAGAGCAATCTCAGATCCAAACCCAATGGAAATGCTGCACATCTGCAGGTCAAATGGGACAAGGGTCACCCATTCCAGGGACCATAACCTGGCCTGTGACATAAACAGGACCAGGTGGAGAGACAGGGGTCTATATTATATTTTCGAAAGTTTCAAACATCGAACACCATTTGGTCGACACCATATGAGCGATGTTTGAAATTTTGAAAATATAATAAAAAAAAAAATAAAAAACTATACTTACCTAAACGCTGTAGGCAGGGGGGCAAGGCAAGCCCCCCTGCACCCTCCACACCCCCGCTACTTAAATATTCCTACTCCGAGATCGCACTGTATTGAAGTAAAGGGAAAATATTCCCTATGACAATTTCCATGTTACGCACGCCACATTTTGACCAATTGGGTTCGCTCAGTATGCGTGCGCCATTTACAATTTTTGATCATGCGATAGGAACCCGAGAGACAGATGCATCTCTCAGAGGTTGCCACTCTTCTGGAATAGGCTACCAGTTCATATCAAACAAAACCCCTCTAATACCCTGTTTAAGCATAGCCTGGATGACTGAATGGGAAACCATAAATTCCTGCTGGGGATTTTACCTATGACCACATGGGCAGTTGTTGCTAACTAAGATCTCGAGTTTAGGCAAGATCCTTTATATTGGGTTTCTCTAGTATTATATTGGGTACATACGGCTAAGCTTATAAAAACCTTTGGGTCAATAGCCCAGTAACCACATATAAACCACCTATAAACCTATGTAGACTTTAAAAAAGCTGCTAAGACATGTGAGTCTAGAAGGTGCAAACTGTTATTAAAATTGTAATATGAAAAGTTGTTCCAAAAAGAAAACTAAGAATTATAGAAGAGGATGCTGGATTCTGCTGACTTCGTAAAAAAGATACTGGCACAGTTATAAAAGATAAGGAAAATATTTGCTGTAAGACAATGTAACGCACACACTTCAGTTAGAAACTTCAGTTAGAATTTCTAGTATGCAGAATCATAGAGCCACAACTTAATTACTATTTAATGTTCTTAGCTGTTTAGTAGCAAGCATTCTTTGCTATCTTGTTTATTAGACAGACTTATTTCCCTAACTTTCCTCTCTCAGGCACGCAGTTAGTTGGCCACCTTCCATATCCCTGATTTCCCTAATGTCTATCCTAAAGGCTTTCTCTAAAAACCCACCTAAGGTGCATCGGGACAAGTGGGGTGATTGGATGCAGCACTTTCAGACTGTTCAGTCCCATTTTCCTGCTTATTTTCCTCTGCCTACCCATGTTATCTAACCTACCCTAACCTACACTTTTTTGTTTAAAGCCACCTAACCAATATGTGCCAAGTTAGTGTGGCACATTACCAACCTGGGCATCTGATGTGCTCTCACCCTGAGAGACCACAACTCTTAGTTATTGGCAGTTAAACTACCAAGACTCAAAACGGGCAGGTAGTGTGAAACAATATGAAAAGAGTGAGTTGTATGTTTTTTATGCAATAACAGTATTAGAAAAAATAAATTGCATTTGTAATTAACTCATTAACACCTGCATAGTGTGGAATGTTGCACCTCTTACAGCCTACACAATACACTTGCAATCCAGGGCAATTTCTGAAAAAATCTACTTAAAGTCATAAGATAATCCAGGCTTTGCTACTGTTGAACATCCTAAATTAACAACCTTAGTGTAATTTTATCAATACTTCCTTGCCCTTTTGAATCTTGCCTATTATAAGCTGGTAAATTACTTAAAGAAGTCAGACTGAAAAAACACCTGGACTGCATAAGGAACTGTGGGTGTTAAATGGAAGTACACAAACATGGTGCTATAGGCTTGAATGGGTTAGCATATACCCCGTAACCCTATCTATTCTTGCACTCTAATTGCTGATTGCATATTTTCTGCAGGTAATTATTAATTTTATAGGACATACTTATCAACTAGTTTAGTTTAAAGACTTGCTTTTTAAAAGTGTTTTTGACATACCTCTCAAGTGTACCTCATTACGAGGAACGTACCTCATTTGGGGTCTTAAAAAGTTCATGTTCCTCAAAGTTCCTCAATGTTCCACATTGAAAGACTCTGTCACACATTCAATGTTAGGATTTTTTTAAGTGAAATCCATGGTAAATAGAAATTAATCATATTAATTCATTAAAAGATCTTCTTTATAAGTAAAACCAGCATATTTTAACCATCCTATGACCTTCCTATTTGAAGTTGTTAGTAAGCCATTAGTTCCACATTTTGCCCATTTGTTCCACATTATGAGGGCTAGTGTTCCTCATTTTGGAGATGGAAGGTTGAGAGCTATGGTTTTTGTCAGTCAACATAAACTTTGTCATTTAGGATTACACAAGTGCAGCCTAAATGAAATTCCGAGTATCGACTCACCAGAGAGTACATAGGAAGCAATAATAACAAGAACAACAGTACAACATTTCAGTTTAAAAAAGATATTCAATACAAGACCCACATAAGGAGAAATAAATCAATAATAACAGCAAAAACACATAAGTCCCCCAGACAGTCAGCAGAAGAATACTTTACATAGCAGCATGACAGTGTAGGATTGCACATGTTAAGACTGTCCTCCTTAGTTCATCTGCATCAGACAAACAGCAAGCACTTACAGATCAATAAGAAAATATATTGCTACATCAAAGAATAAAAAAGATATTGCACACTTTTCTGCAGAGCTACGCATTGTGAATTATTACTGACTAACTAATCAGTGGCTGGTATCAGAGTTTATAAGTCTCAACACTGTTGGGTAGAAACTGTTTAAGTATTTGGTGGTCCTGCAGCAGATACTCAGATATCTATTGCTCAAAGACAGTTGTGTAGACCAGCCATGTGTATGGTAGGAGGGTTCACGAAATATTTTGGATGCACATTTACTGCTTCTTCCTGCTAAGAGATCCTGTATTGACGGTAAGTTGGTGCCCATGTTTTTTTCGGCAACTCGCACCACTCTGTGTAGCTTTTTATTTTCTGCTATTGTACTGTTCCCAAGCCAAACTGTGAAACAACTAGTGAGAATGCTCTCTACTCCTCCTGTGTAGAATGTGGTGAGAATGGCAGGTGGGACCTTTGATTTTTTAAGCCTTCTGAGAAAGTGGAGATGGTGGTGTGCTTTTTTGACCAACTGCTCAGTGTTCACAGTCCAAGAGAGATCCTCCTTTTGCCATAATAATATCCTTTTTATAATCCCTTAGCAATAGCATCACAATATTTTTCTTTTAAAATAGTGAAGAAGCTTTCTCTGACCACACAGAAATGCCTATCAATTTGCCACATGAGGCATTTGATAAACTTCCTGCCACTGCCTTACCTTCTTAACCGAACAGTTCAGTTTCTGTGATTGTTACCACCCACCCACTTACACTACATTTGTACTCTCAGCATTTACTCCTGACTCCTCCTCTTGCTATCTAAATCGTACATTATAGTAAGACATCAAATTCTCTGCTAGACTGGATCCTAGTATCAGACCGTAGCAAGTACTCCATCAAAGGTATATTGTCAGACTCTCCCAGTGATCGTCTCTCAATCTGTATGACTAGACACCTCGCACATCCAGTTAAACAGCATATTTATAAAACAACATAACCTTTCCAAGCTTAAACCAGAAATGTTAATTACTACACTATCATCTGTTAACTGAAACATGGATGATGCTGCAATTGGATTCACTACAACTTTTCCAAATATCCCAAATAGCTATCCACATCCTAGAAGGAAGAGAATGAAAACAAGTAATGCAATTTGGCTATCCAAAAAGGGAAGAATGCCAATTTAGGATAGAGAAAACGCATGTAAAAATGGCAAAAATACAAAACACCGCAATAGCTTAAAAACTTCAGAATGCTTCACAATTGTACTAAAAAGCAAATAAATGAATACAAAAAACTATACTATAATAACTTTCAGAATAATACTAAACATGACCCTAAAAAATGTTGGACATCCATTAAAGAAATCTTACATCCTGGCCAAAAATTCAACCCAAACCCCTCTCCTGATAACTCAACACTCAAAACTGCAATACAATGCAACTCTTATTTTATAGATCATATTACATCTGTAACAAAGGATTCCTCAACTTCTAATTCCAACCCTGCCCAACAATCACATATCACCACATTCACTTTTATCATCAAACCTGTGCCCACATCCTATATAAAACTACCCTTAAGCAAACTTAAAATGTGCTCTTCTTCAGCTGAAAGCCTTCCACGCCAATACCTAAACATAGTGGCCAGTAGCATTGCCTATCCTGTCTCAATCCTTATAAATATGTCAATCCAAGGAACCCCCATTCCCTCTTTCTGGAAAAAGTCACATATTGTCCCTCTGCACAAAGGAGGAAATTCAACAGACATTAATAACTTTAGACCTATAGCAATCTTACCCCCCTTGCCAAAATACTTGAAAAATTTATTCAAAAACAATTCCTAGACTATCTCCTGCAGGAAGAACTATTATCCTCTACACAACATGGCTTCTGTCCTTACTATAGTACTATCACTGGCCTTCTAACCTATACCAATACTGTCAATAAAGCTAGAGATAATGGAAAACTAGTCTCTTCCTTATTTCTAGACTTGTCTAAAGCCTTTAACACAGTTTGTCACAGCAAACTTCTACTTCAGATGTCATCACAAAGTCTCTCTTAGCCTACCGTTCTGGGGTTCAGAAGCTACCTGTCCAATAGGTATCAGTCAGTAAAATGGCACTCCACGGTCTCTCCTTACCTCCCAGTCACCACACCGGTGTACCACAAGGCTCTATTTTTGGTCCCCTCCTCTTTAACATTTTTACCAACACCCTCTGTACTTCCACCCAACAGGCCACCCTAATACAATACGCAGATGATTCCACTCTTGTTTGCACATTTCACAACATGGTACACCTCCAAAAGAATTACTAGGCATCCATCTGCCTGTCCAGTGCTAAAAAACATTCTAAACAACTATGAAACTACAAAGAGGATCTCAGGCCTTAAACACTTGTTCTATATGGACAGACACAAAAAACTCCAACCATTCTGTATCTCATATTGCCTACTTAGGGCGATCTCTGCTTGACTTACAAAGCCATGTCTGACCCAGCCCTGTTAGAAATGCTACATCTAAAAAAAGCCCAATCCCTCCAAACCACATGCTCTAGAGACCTCTACCTCATTACTACAAGCAACAGAACATGCTGGAGGGACAGGTTCATAACCCAGAGACTACCCATGCTATGGAACAGACTTCCCATACATGTCAAACAGAGCACCTCACTGGCCCTCTTCAAGAGAAATCTTGATGAGAGGATGGGGAAATATAAAATTCACCCCAGGGATCACTCCAGTGGCTCTACTTGACAGAGGCACTTGGAAATAAGGTTGGGTGGCATGATGCCAGGATAATCCTATGGGCTAGGCTTGTAAAGGGCCCAGGGCCATTAGCCTAGTACACACCAATGAACCTATGTTCACAGTCAGCCATTGTAATCCAGCGATCAAAATCTCCACTCTGTTTACAAGCCTAGCAAATCTGCTGGGCATTGTCTGTACTTGTACAAGGTTGCTAATGCCTGGGACTCCTTAACTTTATTGGTTAGGTCTATACCCTCCATCCCATCATTCAAAACCACTCTGAAAGACTATTTCTCTGTTCTTGCTTAAATCCAGGATAAACTATATCCCTAAATGTGAACAAGTATCTTTCATTCCTTGTTAGTTCCTTACTCTTCTTTCTTCACTTACTGCCTTACTGCTATCTAAGCCTCTTCCCTGACTTTCTTTGTAAATATACCATAAGCCTGTTTTCCCATCACCTCAAATTGCAGTTCCTATTTGTATTAGGCTAGCTTACCTTTAATTTCCTTTCCCTACAAACTGTCTAAAGTTTCTTTAAATATTAAATGATTGTGATATACCTTGTACTGATTTCTAGCCAATCTGTTTATACTATGTCTAACTTGTTATAATTATTTAAACAGCAAATGTTTTTATTTTATTTTTGAAGATTGTAAAATTATTATTCTTAAAATGGTTTTCAATAATTTGGAGCTTTTCTCCCCAGGCCTCCATTGAAAATGGCCTTCTACCCAGTTGAAATTTCCTGGTAATCAAATGTAAATCAATAAATAAGTAAAATAAATAAACCTTCCAGTTCTTCTGCTATCCACCTCCATTAAATACAGCATCTTCCTATGTGAGTCAGTCAGTTCCCTCCCCTCCCCTAGTAACCATAAATACAGCATCTTCCTATATGAGTCAGTCAGTTCCCTCACCTCCCCTAGTAACCATAAATACAGCATCTTCCTATGTGAGTCAGTCAGTTCCCTCCCCTCCCCTAGTAACCATAAATACAGCATCTTCCTATGTGAGTCAGTCAGTTCCCTCCCCTCCCCTAGTAACCATAAATACAGCATCTTCCTATGTGAGTCAGTCAGTTCCCTCCCTTCCCCTAGTAACCATAAATACAGCATCTTCCTATGTGAGTCAGTCAGTTCCTCCCTCCCTAGTAACCATAAATACAGCATCTTCCTATGTGAGTCAGTCAGTTCCCTCCCTTCCCCTAGTAACCATAAATACAGCATCTTCCTATGTGAGTCAGTCAGTTCCCTCCCCTCCCCTAGTAACCATAAATACAGCATCTTCCTATGTGAGTCAGTCAGTTCCCTCCCCTCCCCTAGTAACCATAAATACAGCATCTTCCTATGTGAGTCAGTCAGTTCCCTCCCCTCCCCTAGTAACCATAAATACAGCATCTTCCTATGTGAGTCAGTCAGTTCCTCCTCCCTAGTAACCATAAATGCAGCATCTTCCTATGTGAGTCAGTCAGTTCCCTCCCTCCCTAGTAACCATAAATACAGCATCTTCCTATGTGAGCCAGTCAGTTCCCTCCCCACCCCTAGTAACCATAAATACAGCATCTTCCTATGTGAGTCAGTCAGTTCCCTCCCTCCCTAGTAACCATAAATACAGCATCTTCCTATGTGAGTCAGTCAGTTCCTCCCTCCCTAGTAACCATAAATACAGCATCTTCCTATGTGAGTCAGTCAGCTCCCTCCCCTGCCTTAGTAACCATAAATACAGCATCTTCCTATGTGAGTCAGTCAGTTCCTCCCTCCCTAGTAACCATAAATACAGCATCTTCCTATGTGAGTCAGTCAGTTCCCTCCCTCCCTAGTAACTATAAATACAGCATCTTCCTATGTGAGTCAGTCAGTTCCCTCCCCTCCCCTAGTAACCATAAATACAGCATCTTCCTATGTGAGTCAGTCAGTTCCCTCCCCTCCCCTAGTAACCATAAATACAGCATCTTCCTATGTGAGTCAGTCAGTTCCCTCCCCTCCCCTAGTAACCATAAATACAGCATCTTCCTATGTGAGTCAGTCAGTTCCCTCCCCTCCCCTAGTAACCATAAATACAGCATCTTCCTATCTGAGTCAGTCAGTTCCCTCCCCTCCCCTAGTAACCACATCTACTCTCACAGTATACTTCTCCAGCATTACTGCATTATTTCCTTCTACTATCCTACTCTCCACTCCAAACCTGTCCTTAGCCCCACTACTATCCTACATCAGACCAATTCTAAACTTCTTTCTCTCTATTCTGGACCCGAACTTCTGTATACTTACACCTCACCATGTTTCTATCCTCCCTGTCTCTCCCCATTTTGTTTTTCCTACTTAGCCTAAACATCTTTCTTCCTCTACTTTAGTTTACATAACATACCAACTAATACTTCCATCCTACATTACTGCCTTATAGCCTTTCACTTTATTTCTACACTACCTTGTAAACATGCTCCTCACCTATCTACTTCTCTTTTCCATCTAATATCAAACCTAACTTGATACATGACAAATATCTCACCAATATTACAACTACACACTCAACCACCCACTGTGTAACATTGAGAAACCATACTCTGCTATAGTTAGCTCCAAATTATTTAACCTATCATCTTCTCTCATTTACAAATATAAAATCCTCAGTGTCTCTCTCTCTCTATCCTCTCAAGGTATAATACAAGTACAATACTAACATACTTAAATTGCCAGTAGTCCACCCCTTTATTAAAAATCTTTTTATGCAGTGATGTACACTCATTACCTGGTCCAGACCCTTTTGCTCTACCTACCACCGTCTCTTCTAACAAAACAGCAGCTATTAATTACCTCCACGGATATTCATAGTTTACTAAATAAAAGTTGTAAATTACACACAGGATCACTCATAACTCCCCCTGACAGTGTCATTCTTACTAAAATATGATTCAAGCCACAACTATAAGACTCAGAATTTTTTTCTTCAGGAATTAATGTCATTCTCTCTGACAGAATGCATAAAAAAGTAGGTGGTGTAGCATCCTATTCTCCAGCCACCACTCTCTGTCTCCCTAATACTGCACCACCAAATTTCCAATCTGCTGAACTCCTGCTCTCTTACTGCCAATGAAACAAACATAAAAGATATGCATTAACACTCCTTATATTCCCTTAGGTAACAATATTCATATTCTAGAAAATATCTTACACTGGATATCAAATTAATCTCAAATAAAGCAACAATACTCGGTGATGTCAGCATTGGCTGGCAAACGTTATTAGCAGCTCTCCATTCTATTAGTATCAATCTTTATAGTTTTAAACAACTAATAACCACCAATACCCACTGTAACCAATCCACCAATACTGTACCCACTGTAACAAATCCACAAATACTGTACCCACTGTAACAAATACACCAATACTGGTACTAATCTTTACTGGACCCTTGCAAAGGAATACACTTCCTTATATTAGCCACAGAGAAGTTTTTTTACGTGATTTCATTAGTCCCTACACTTACCAAAGGAAAGAGAAACTAAAAAGAAGTATGACTTTAACTTTCAGTAAAGATGTCGATGAGATTTGTTTGTTTGTGTCTTTCGGCTTTTCCAGGTTAGGGATCGCCACAGCGGAACTCCGGTCCGCTAATGATTGGCAGTAGAGTTTTACGTGCTGGCTTGCCGGGCCAAATGCACAACCTTCAATGAAGGAACGCCCATTCATGCATGTCGCCACACAGAAGACGGCCTAACTGAGAATCGAACGGGCAACGTCTAACTGTGAGGTGACAACGCTACTGCAGCACCACCACCGCATAATTTGTAAAAACTGGTCCATTTTGTCTAGTAATTGACTGATGAGCAAGATTTTGGATCCTGACCCTTCTTTTGTTTTCTAAAAAAGGTAGGAACATTAGGGCTTATTTGGAAGAGATGATCAACAAGGACAGTAAGGAGAGGCTTGGTACCTTTAAATGTGGGCCTCCTTTCTGTACCTTTTGTGCGTTCATGAGCTGCAGAGATTTTTTTCATCTGCCCAGTATAGGTAAGAAATATAACAGTAAGGTGGCTGGAAACCGTAACAGTCAAAAGATTGTTTACAGGGTCCGGAGATTCAGCTGTCAAGATTTCTTTTAGATAGGAAAGACTATTTCTAAGTTTAAAAAGGAGGATAGCCCAACACACATCTGAAATTAGAAACAGACTAAGCAAGAATCCTCTTGCAAAGCACAGCATTGAATCACCAATCATTTTTTTCACTCTTCACATCTTGAATATGATCAGGATGGTCCACTCGAGGGGAATTGTAACACCATTCTTGAAAAGAATGATCGGGAATGGCAAATTTGCCTTAATGGCTACAGCCCGGCTGAAATCAATTATGCTCATTCAATTAAATGCATTCTTCAGCTTATAAAAAAGTGGACATTAAATTACTTTATTAATGCTTTTGACATGACATGTTTGCTCCTTTCTTATCTTTTCTTGGATTTTTTTATGCTTGTGTTTTTGATGGCTTCTGCCTGTTTTCCATTCTGCTGTAACATATACTTATGCACAATCATTTACACTTTCTTCCACACATTTTATTGACTGATTTTTTTCTATTTTTAGTATATGATTGTTTTTATGGTTGCTTAGTTTTAACAGTGATATGATGAAGTCCTATGGGTGAAAGTGTTTTTTTTGTTTGTTTTTATATGCTTATGATTACAGTTTTTATTTTGATTGTATTTTTATCTGTGATAGTTCTTTATTTTGTATCTTTTCCTAGGTTACTATATAGTGGATATGGTTTTCCTTTACATGTGCCTGTTGTCACAGACACACACACACACACACACACACACACACACACACACACACACACACACACACACACACACACACACACAAACTCTCACTCACTTACTTTCACTTCAGATCTCTGATTTTTATCTTTATTTTTTTAGTATATCACTCCTTTTGGAAGGATCTTGTCCTCTTGGTACTAAATAACCTTTACTGAAGGGAGTTTTATGATACCTTGTCCCTGTCTGGAAACAGACCAGGAGTTAATTACTAGTTCTGCACTTCAGTTTACTTGGACTTTGTTTTGTTAGTACTTTCTGTTTCTTATTTTATTTTGGACTGTAGAAAATGACTTGTGTTAGATCAGTCTTGCTTTTAGGTGTAGACTAGGCTCATTACTATGTACAAGGCCATCAATCAGGATTTATGATCATTATGCTTTTTGCATGTGTATTACTTTTCCATGGACTAAATTTATCTGATGAAAACCACTTGGTGGTCAAAAGTGCTTATCATTAATTAAAGTTGAGTTATTCTGGTGACTAAGCCTGTTTGAGTTTGTTTCTTCAGTTCCTTCACCGAAAGGAATTAACATATGAAGTTTGGGACTATTTATTGCTGTTGCTTAATATTGCAATGTTTAAGTGTTTTTATTTTTTATTTTTCACAAATAAAAAGGAAGTGAAGTCAGTCCTCTGCCTTTACACTGGAGACAGCTATCTCTCGCATCTCTCTCGTCAGTTTTGTACTTGTTCATACTGTGACTTTACTTTTGATTCCACCGTGTTCATCAGACAATCTCTCATATTTACAATCCCAAAGTCAAAATGCCTTCAACTAAATTGACAGGTGACTCAGTTAAATTCAGCTTCTATTAAACCCCCAAAAAACAACTTAATCTTATTTCTTCCAAAATCTACAGCTCACCTAAAAACATCCTTCTCATAATAATCTCTTAATAACGTTACTGTACAAGTAGTACCACATACCAAGCTACTGTCTGTAACTTTAGATGATCAACTGAAATTCACTGTCCATATACAAAACTGTATAAAGAAAACACACCAAAAACTTGGTATGCTGCACAGATATAAAGGATTCCTTACTATTGCCTCCAGAGTACCTCTGGTTAATGTTTACCTCTCTCTTACTGTACTCTGTGCCTGTTCCATTCTACCCAGTATACAGAACACCCTAAGAGCAAAGGTTGGGCTCTGCTATGACAAGATACCCAGATTTGCTTCAAATCAGCCATACATCTCTCATTACTGATTAGCACTAAAATTTCTAAACAAGCGTGAATTTTCTCACCACCTCAAGCTCAGTCAACTTCTCGTAGCACATATGATCAAACAATACTTTCTAGCCACCCGTTTTGCTCTTTTGAACAACATCTCCTTGAAATCTATAAACCAACGAAATCCATAGGCCATAGCTTATACCCTAACTCAGTGGCTAAATCCTGGGATGAAATTCCTATTGCTATTTAGATCAACACTAGCAGTCAAATCTTCAAAAAATCATAAAAAATAATTCTTCCTTAGCTCCTGGCTCTGCATCTTTTTCAGTCCTGGCTAACATTTTCCTCCAGCCTTCCCATGCCCATTAGTCTCCCTGTGCTGAACCTTTCTTCTAATCCAAAGCACAGTTTATCCTGTGCCCTCCCTACCTTAAGCCTTCTTTCTCCATCTTTTTACCCTTTAAGCTAATTTCTTCTTTCTGCTAATGTTTGTTTGTGTCTTTCAGCTTTTCCCAGTTAGAGGTCGCCGCAGCGGAACTCCGATCCACTAATGATTGGCAGTTGATTTTTACGTACCGGCTTGCCAGGCCGGACGCACAACCTTCAATGAAGGTACACCCATTCATGCATGTCTCCACGCAGAAGATGCTCTAGCTGAGAATCGAACCGGACAGCGTCTTACTGTGAGGCGACAATGCTACCGCAGCACCACATTTAAAACTTCAATCCCTACATTTGCACCATGATTGTAATCAATTCTTCACTGTTATTATCAATTTATTTAATGCTATTACCAAATTATTCTATGTGGTTATTACTTTAATTAATGTGCTACCTCTGTTTTATATACTCAGTATTGTTGTGTCTAATTTTTTCTTTGTATGTAATTAGATGCGGAGCTTTTCTCCCCGGGCATCCACTGAAAATGGGCTCATTTCAGACCCAGTGGACTTTCCTGGTAGACAAATGCAATAAATAAATAATCCGCCACCGCCTCTCTACAGCCCCATCTCTTTGCCTGTCTCCTCATCTGTACTATGTCCTAACTGTATGGCATTACCTTTTTCAATCCATCAATTCTTACACCATATGTTTATCCCTTCTATAAATCTCATACCTCTCACTCCTAATTACTACTATTAGATTTGTTTCCTATACACACTTAGATTATTTCACTTGAACTCATTTTTTCGACATAGTCTCTCTTTATCTGTATGCTGTATCCCAGTCTGTACTATCCTAGTATCATTTAAAATTCATTTTTTTTATAATTGTTAATTTTCATCATTATCACCATGTCAATGATTGTATTTATTAACTGTCAGTATCATGTTCAAGAATTGTTATGTTTATGGAGCTTTTCTCCCTGGGGCCTACACTGAAAATGAGCTCTATGTCCAGCTGGACCTTCCTAGTAAACAAATATCAAATAAAAATTCTCTCTGACCTTAGAGGGATAGTGAACCAAGCATAATTTTAGTAATCTACATTTCTGTAGGCAGAGATGAATGGACTACTGCCTTTTATTGTAGGGATAATTAAATAAATGGATAGTGTGCCTTCCCAGAGAAAGTCTGCATGTCCTCCCTATATTCACATAGGTTTTATGTGTGTGCTCTGGTTTCTTCCCACAATACAAAGACCTGTGGTAGGTAGGTAAATTGGTGACTTGATTATCTGTGTGCGTATGTGATACAGAAGAAATGTCTGTCTGTCTACTTTTCCAACACCCCCCCCGCCCCCATCTAGTAACCTCTGTGGATGCTGATGGCTCTTCTTGGAGTTGCTATAGGAGAGGTTGCTATAGGAGACAGCTACAACTCCTTACAGAGGATGGATGGTGATAGTATTCATGCAGATATGTAGCCATTGCTCCTACTGGAATGTGTTTATGGAAGCAGTAAATGCCCAGATAAACCCAGAAGACAATTATATTTGTTAGGGATACTATGTGGGCAGATTGTTAGTACTCTTACTTATCATGACCACAGTCTAGATATAAAAAGTAACCATCCGTTAAATGAACATATGATTAATTTAGGAGTGCTTGATTTCTCTGCCCCATGAGGCTTTTTAGGTTCATAGATACATACTGGACAATCAGTCTGCAGACCATTAAAGGCCGAGCTTGGACTCTCCTTTTTCCAAAGTTCCCTCCAAACTCACAGAGGCCAAGAGGAGATGAACTGGTGGAGAATCTAAGGCTGCCCATCCAGTTATCTAGGTTTACCTTAAAGGGTGCTATTTTGCTTGACATATAGCAGAAGTTGGTTGATAAGTTGTGATATGTTGTGATATGAATTTATCATGCAAGCATGCTTTGTACACCTACTGATGAAGGTTTTGTTCCTTTTACTAGGTGTTTGAAGTACTATTTGTCCTGTGAAGGAATAGGAGGTCAAAGAATGTTGGACCTTTCATGGCTTGAAATGCCAGATACAGATCTCCATGCAAGACTCTATAAGAGACTGAGTACACAGAGAGGGCTGCCAGTCTGTCTTTATAACTAAGTTTTTGAGTGATATGTTGAAATAAATACATGCCAAGAGGTGCATTATTTTCAATAATGGGTCTAACGACATACTAGTAAGGGAGAATTAAGATGACCAGATATAGACAGCTTTGGAAATTAGATCTGCCAGACAGAAAGCTGCCAAACTACTGTGAGAATATAACCTGGTCAAACAGTAATGAAATATCAACTAGAATGTTAAGATCCCATATGACAATGTCTCATTAGTGAGGTGATTAATCTACATGGTATGTGAAAATGTTTTACTTACAAAAATAAACTATGCTACACTTTTTTCTTCATTTGAGACTGTTGTCCTTGCACAGACTGTTAACAGGGTCTTACACATGTTGCAGCAGTTGTAAGTCAGTAGAAGATCAAATAACAGCCAACAGTTTACAGTTTGCTAACTTGGATAACCATAGGCCATGAGTGATAGCCATGAAGTCTGAGCAATAGATTAAAAAAAAAAAAGTGAGGGCCACCAGTGAGCCCTGTGGTGCACCACTGATAATTTTTCTTTTTCTTTCTTTTTTTTTTTTTTGCTTTCAGAAGTGGCACCTGTGATTGTAACCAAATGGGTTCTGTCTGATAACCAGTTAGCTATCTATTGCACAATATAATGCTTTATTCTGAGATTTACAAGACTATCAATATTGCATGCAGGAGGAATAGTGTTAAAGGCCTTGGCCAGGCTCAGATGTGTCGTATGCACTATATAACTGCTACCCACTACTTTGGTTACTATTTCAAAGAAATGAATGAGGTTAGACAGGCATAACCTTCCTTTGACAAAACCAAATTGATGAGGGTCCACGGTTGAGAGATTTTCAATTTGCAGATTAATGATGTCTGACAAAGTGTGCTACATAGTATTACATATGAGAGATAGTGAGACTAGTAACTCTATAGTTACCAGGGTATATGGTTGCGCCACCCTTGTGTAAAGGCATTTCATTGGCTGTTTTTAAATTATGTTTGACTTAAGACCTGTTGATCTACTTGCTGTTGATAAGGCTTCATAAATCTTCAGTTATTTGCTAGCTATAACATTTGGGTAATCTTATATTTGTGCTGCATATAGAAGAATGTGTATATTTGAAATAATACATTTTTTCTTAGCCTTAAACAATTTATTATAGTTCTTGGCCTGAGTTCATTTAGTACTTGTTTTACTGGTACATTGTTTATTATTCTTTTGAGTCAGCGACCAACTTACATATTTTGTTCCACTGTTCTGTAGAGCACTTTGGTTGGATCATGTAAACCATATATTACATGACTTAAGGTAAAGATATGCACATATTTACAAGCTTTATACCTCTGTAAGACAACAGAGAATTATGTTGCTGTTTGAGGTATATAAAATGTCATTGCTGGAGGTCTTTGGAGGCTTTCCTCTTTTTCTTCGAAATCAGTATGCTTTCTGCACTGTTGAATAAAGTTGGAATGAATTTGGGGAAATTCATACAGATTATGATTTTCTTATCTTGGATATTATTGAATACATTTAAATGTGCTGCCAAAGCAAAGCTGCATTGTTGGAGGCATAAAAGTCTTAGAAATGCTAAATATTTAGCGATATTTGATTTATTATCTCAGCTTTTTTATTTTAATTGTGAAAGGGATCACATTATTTGTATTTTGGTTGGCATGAAGACAAGAGTTCAGGATCTGTGAGACATGAAAGTTAAATTAATTGCTGTGAGATACACATCTAAGCTGCAACAGCTAAAATATTGAAGTGCTAACGAGGATGGTGAAAAGTAAAAGTATAATATCAGTATTTCATATTTTGCAAGACCTGTCTTGGGCTTTACTTTGTCTGAAATAGTGAATCTATTTGTTAAATATAAGATTTTATGTTTGAGTAATGATAGTCCTTTTTATAATATTAGTAGCTTAGAAGTACATTACTTTATTGGCAATATTACTTCACCTGAAACAACTACAGTCTCATAGTTAATCAAACAAAGCATTAACCATCAAGGCTTTGTGGTTTACCTTCTCAATTTTATAGAATTCTCCCTTTATGGGATAATCTTTTATTTTCAATTTGCAGTCTACTTTAGCAATTGTGGTTTTAAAGTCTTGTTAAGGATCTTTATAAAAAAATATAACGTAACAAGTTAATTCACTTCTTAAAACTGAGTATAGACTTTAAAACGTTTTCCATCTAAAGGTAGTCTAGAATGCTGGAAATACTAGCACATTTACATCAAACTAAGTTTATATGTTTTAGTCTAACTATTGCATGTTCATAGGTTCATAGGTGTGTACTAAGCTAATGGCCCTGGAGCCTTTATAAGCCTCGCCTGTAGAAGTGCCCTGGCATCTTGCCGCCTGGCATTAGTTCCCAGAGCCTCTATCAAGTAGAGCCACTGGAGTGATCCTCGTTGTGAATTTTCTATTTCCCATCCACTCGTCAAGATTTCTCTTGAAGAGGGCCAGTGATGAATTCTGCTTGACATGTATGGTGAGTCTATTCCATAGCATAGGCCATCTCTGGATAAGAAACCTGTCCCTCCAGCATGTTCTGTTGATTCTGGTAATGAGGTTGAGGTCTCTGGAGCGTGTGGTGTGGAGATATTGGGATTTATTTAGATGTAGCATTTCTAACAGAGCAGGGTCAGACATGGCCCTGTAAGTCAAGCAGAGATCATGTCTTAGTAGATGATATGAGACAGAGAATAGCTGGAGTTTTTTGAGTCTGTCTGTATAGGACATATGGTAACACCCAGGATCCTCTTTGTGAGGTACTTTTTTGGCCTTTCCAGCTGTTGCAGGTGTCTAGTGAGGTACATGCTGAATAGGGCATTACACTCTATGATTGGTCTAATGAGGGAGAGTACAGTGAGATGATCCTACTTGCACTACTAACTTCTTCTGCTCTAACTATTCTTTACAACTTTACCTCTTTTAACTATCACATAAAACCCTATTTCCACTTACCCACCTCAATCTATCCATCTCTCTCTTCCCTCAACTCCCTCATTCCTTTTTAACTTGTCACTATATCTAAAATTTTACCTCTCATCACAAAACATGCCACATTCAAACTAACCCAACTTAAACGGATACCAATATACTTACTATTCTATATACCAAAATCTCAACTAATCCCTACACTATACTTCCTGTTACTCGCAGGTGACATTCACCCCAACCCTGGCCCAAGTCTATCCTCTTCCCCTGGTAGTCTCTCCAGACAAGACTTTACTCCTCTTTCTCAAATCCCTTTAAAATACATCTCCCTTTATGCCACTGACCTGAGAAGTCTAGTAAACAAGACTGCAGAATTCCATTCCTGGATCTCTCAGCACTCCCCTGACATCCTAGTACTTAGTGAGACTTGGCTAAAACCTTATATTCCAGATAAAGTCATCCTCCCCCTGGCTATAACATTATATGACTAGATCAAACTAAAAAAAAAAAAAGGTGGAGGTGTAGCTATTATGTACTCTGATAACCTTACTCTGACCCCTTTAATTTTCCCCTCCCCTCTTTACTGTCCTGATGAAATTTTTTTAGCTAACTGTAAAATTAATCACCATGCCTCTCTCAACATTGCTGCTATCTACATTCCACCAGGCAACAACATCACACTACTAGAAAGTATTCTTTCTTCTCTCTCTCTCTCCACTGACCTCTACGGTGAGACAACTATCATGGGAGATCTCAACATCAACTGGTCAACTCTCACCACGGTATCCCCTTCCACCTCTATTAACTTACATGGTTTCACCCAACTAGTAACTACTCCTACTTATATCACTAAATCCACTTCTCATTCATCTATACTTGATTCATTTCTCTTGATTCATCCCCATATAAACAAATCCACCTCTCACCCCCACTGAACCTAAGTGACCACTGTCCTATCAAAGTCCTCCACTCACCCTCTCTCTCTCATCAAAAAACCAAAAAAAAAATCAAGCCGCGTGAAATCTAAAAACTTTTGACCCTACAGACTTGATAGCCAACTCAATCAATCTATCTGAGACATCTTCAACTGAAACTAACTGTCAAGAATTTAACAACATATTCCCTTTATACCCTTTTAACATCCTTACCCCTTTATGCATTGTCAGAAAAAAATCTAATACATCTGGCTACAATCCCTCCCCTCCTAATGGCTCAAAAATCCAAAAAGGAAAAAAAAAACTGTAAAAAAACCTAACACACCTCGAACAATATAGACACCTTACTAATAACCTAAAAATAAGCTATTTAATAACAAATTAACTACATACTACTCTAACTACCTACACATATACATAACCCTAAGAAATTCTGAAAATACTATTACTCATTCCTTCATCTTTAAATAAACCTCCTTCTCCTCCCTCTCTCCCCTCTACTCCCTTCCTAGTTGCTACTACATTAACTCTTACTTCAGAATCTATCATCTAAACTATAATCTTCCCCCCAAATCCCCCCCCCCTCCTCTCCCCTCCTCCCTCCTCTCTCCTTTCCTCTTTTAAAGTGTAAAACCAGACAGTCCATTTCCTCTAATGCTTCTCAAACTTATAACTTTCTTCTCTTTTCTGTGATGGTCCTCCTCCTCTTCCTCTCTCTCCAGCTGCCAAATCCATTGCCCTGCTGCATCTCTCTATTCTCCACTCTCTATTCAACAACTGAAAAAAGTCCCAGCCATATGGAAAAGTTTTACACACTCTTCCCATCCACAAAGGAACTGACTGAACTAACTATAGGCCCATATCTATTCCCTCTTCTCTATCATCTCTCCAAGATCTTAACAAAATGTACAAATCAAACAAATCTACGATATCTTACTATCAAAAACTAATCATCATCCGACTCAACATGGTTTCACCTGGCCATAGTTACTCTTCTACCATCATCTCTTTTGCAACACACAATCTTAGAGACTGCACAATAAATAAGTCTCTCTCTGTCTTATTTCTTGATCTCTCAAGGCTTAGTGTCTCTCATCCTCTACTGTTCATTTTTTTTTTTAAGAGAGATCATCCCCCCATTCCTGGTTTCTTTTTTCTAGCTACCTCTGTAACCATTTCCAATCTGTAAAATGAAACTCTGCTATATCCCCTGAATGCCTTATTCAGATGAGAGTTCCTGAAGGATCAATTCTAGAACCTCTGCTATTTAATATTTTTACTAATCAACTATCTAGTTCTACCCCACACTCTTCGCTTGTTCAGTATGCAGATGACTCCATAGTCATCTCCATTGCAGACTCCTTTTCTGAACTCCAAATTATAACACCAAACTCTTTTTTTTTTTGTCTATTGAGAACCGGCTCAACCAAAACCATCTTATACTAAACCCAAAAAAGACCAAGCTATTACTTTTTTACCAAAATCAATGTTCCACCTGAAACCATCTTTCACCATCACCTCCCACAATAACAGACCCATCTCAGTGGAAAGCCACACCAAACTCCTAGGGGTCACTATTAACGATCAACTAAAAATTGACCTACATGTCCTAAGTAACATAAAAAAAAAAAAACATCAAAAACTTGGTCTCCTTTATGGAAATAAAACCTTTCTCTCAAGCAAAGCTAAAATAGCTCTTTCTCATGCTTACCTATTACCTACCCTTTATGGCTCCCAAATTCATACCAATCTACAGACCATAGTTATTTTTAAACTAGAATCCACTTATAACAAGGTAGCTAAATTTGCTGCTGAGTTGCCTTACTCATCTAATCACTGCCTCGCTCTCAGGAAACTGAACTGGTTAGAATTTCGCCATAACCTCCTCCTTTCTCAACTCCAGATAATTAATTCTGTTCTTTACCAGCCCACTTTTTGCCCTAGCATCACCTCTATAATCTCCCACTACACCCCTGCAAGAACACTCCCGAGCTCTGAACAACATCTCCTGTCCATTTACAAACCCATGATTAACGTAGGAAAAAACCTTTATTACTATCTGCCCACTGCAAACTGGAATAATTTACCACTAGTCATTTGTCTTCTTAGATCCAAATCCCATTTAAGAAAGGCAGTAAAAAAATCACTTAAGCAAAACTAAACTATGTCAGTGCTATCTCCCACCTGATTGACTCACCTCTCTTAGCTATTCTATCTTTTTTTATTCTATTTTTTAAAATTATTTTCACTACTTTTACCTTTTATCTTTATATGCTACAGCAGTCTTTGCTGTTTTTGTATATGATTTGCTATCAGTTAAATATTAAGCTTAGAAATTCTTACTTACTTATTTGTAACCACACTCTTAACAATCTTGTATTCCTTATAAGTATAACCATTTATATTTCTGAACTCTGCATTGTACCTACATGTGCTATAATGTATATTCTAATTGCCAAGCAAGCTTAATGTGCTTCACTTATTCTATGTACTTTTTTCTTGTTTTATTAACTTAATACTTATTCAACATATTGTATGTAACTACTGTGGAGTTTTTCTCCCTGGATCTCAACTGAAAAAGGGCTCTGTCCCAACTGGACTAACCCGGTCAACAAATGTCAAATAAATAAAAATAAATTAATTAATGATGACCTCTTTCTTCCTGGATGCAAAACCCTTGGTAATGAGATGTGCCACATAGAAGGACTTCCTGACCACCGTGGCAATATGGTGGTCAAAGGAGAGGTTGCTGTCAACTTGTGTCCCCAGATCTCTTATAACACTTTCAGTTTCAGTGGGCTCTAATCAATGTCGTAATTTGTAGGGACTGAGTTTTTCCCAAAGGGGATGACAACACATTTTTGGGAATTAAGCTTAAGGCCATGTTTTAGACAACAGTCAGTGGTCTCAAAGAGGCCTTTCTGTAGGATATCTACATCACTTGGGGAGGTAAAAATGGCTCCCAGCTTGCAGTCGTCTGTGAACTTGGTCAGCCAGAGTCCTTCCTTGTTGGCCTGGTCTTCTGAGAAGTAGATGCCACACAGTAAGTGTGTCATTGGGCATATTGTAGCCGATGGTTGGAAAGTGATAATGGGTAATTCTGATCTTGTTAATATTTTAGGTGACAAAGCTTTATTCAAAGGACAAGTTTATTAGATGAAGTGAGAATTCTGGGTCACTTGCTACTTTTGCTTGTGGGCATTGTAGACAATGCAGGTATTTGGTCAGCTCAAGTTCTACAGAATTAAGGCACCTTAGTAAAATCATTTGTGCGAAGGGCTATTATACCCGTGAGTCCACTTTTGTTGAGTATGCTGCTTTGTGCAATTCTTGCACAGGTTTTTACATCGGTAAGACCATTAGGACATTAGGTAGGATAATTTACAAAAGTGTTAGCTGTTAAAAACAAAAGACATGACAAATGGATTAGTGTGACATGCTGTGGTGTGTGAGAACTTTAAAAAGTTTTCTTTTTTTGTATTTGATACATTTGTTTCAGATGCATTTTGTGGTGATAAGACTGCATCAGAATGCAGGGAGAGTAAATGGCAACTTTTATTAAATGCTGATCACTTTCCTGGTCTTAATGAAACCATTAGCAGCAAATGTTTTTTTACAAATGCAGAGACTTTAAAGCATAAATATATTTTAAAAGTATGTATATTTCTTTAATTTAGTAATTGAATTTAGCACTGATAGATTTATTTATTTATTTTGCATTGGTGTGAAATGTCATGTGTTTTTTTTACAAATTTTAGTATAAAAAGGGTGGTCTTTGGTGAGAAATGTATTTTCTGATGAAGTTCGTAGTGTAATAAATCAAATGAAAATGCACATTTTTGAGTCCTGCTCTTTCTTGTGCGGCTTTGCAGTGGATTTCTGCTTGTTATCTTGTTTTTTGGGCAACTGGTTTGGAGTCCGTATTTAGTATACCCATTTGAGTCGGAGTTAAATGTACAGACCATAGATTCAGAACTAGCGATTCACTGTGACTCACTTCCTTTTCATCGCCAAAGTTTCCTACTCCATAGATAACATCTGCTTCTTCCTGTCCCTGCTGACAGACTGCCTCGTCTGGGGTGTCTCCTTATGTTAGACAGCTGTAATACCGGAAAAGGAGAACTCAGCATACAACTGGATGTTTTTTCCTTAAGTCTCGCCCCAAGTTTATTTACATTGGTTGACACCCCTTCACATGTCTTATCACTTGAAGGCCATGATAACAATGTGGAAACTCAATCCTCAGTGGTCAAATAACTCATTCCACCCTTATCAGATAGCAAACCACTGGATAAAGCAGTCACAGTTCTCAAATCAACAGAATCTGCCTCCTGATGCATATTTATCTCACCAACAACATTAGGATGAGCACCGTCAACATCCTTATTCATATTGCCCTCCATAGAGGTCCGTGGCCATACAAAAATTTGACCATTCCCAAAATCGTTGTAGAACGTTCTTCAGCTGATTTAATCCTGTTTCAAATTACTAAATCATTTATTTCTGTGATGTTTAATAAAGTCTGCCTGTATTTATGTGGTCTTTTTTTTCTGATCTCCTTTTTTTACCTCTAGTCATATAGTTTGAATAATTTTAAAATTCTGTAGCTCTTGCATTTAAATCACATATTACTATAATACTGTAGTCCATATTTGTATTCATTTTGGAATATTTTAATATTAATCCATCTCATTCCAAAACTAGTTTATTTGGCTATGCCATGTTTTACTGTGTGTATTTATATACTGAAAAGCAATTTTTACAACTTATGTCTAATAAGATATAAAAATTGATTTTCTGAAATAGTTTATAACTTATGTTCTGAGGTATTTTAATGTAACTCTCATATCCACTAAGAAAGATCATGAAATAGCAGCTGATGGGATGCTGTCATTGAAAAAAGTAGAAAAACCAACTCAAGATAGAAACACCACTTTCTTGCCACCCTTTTGCTATTATCACTGATTAAGTGAATTCAATAGAAATCAATGCTTGGCTTATCACATGATTGTAAATGTTGTCCTCTTAGAAGTTCTATTTGTTTGCTGTTTTCTTTTTTCCATGTTTAACTCAGCCTTTCTCACTGCTTTTTGAATTCTTACTCGTACTCTGTCGGCCACCAAGGACTAGAAAATACAGAAACTCTGTAAGGAATTAGATAATAAAATAAGTTGTGCATAGTTTCTCTGAGGGAGGGAGGAGAGCATATGTTTTTGAAGGCAGTCTGCGCTGTCTGCAGATTTTAAAGTGCAAGATGAACAAGGACACTGTGGCCATGGTTGAGGCCTGAAAATAAAATTTGTTGTAAGAGCTCAGAACAGATTGGAGCATAAAAGCAACAGAGAAGAATATAGTGCAAAAACAATGACTTTCAGAACATATCTACTGTAATGTCTAACAGGCAGGTGAAGGTATGTACCCACTTATACACATAACTTTACAGAATCTGCCTTCACTCAATGAAAATGTGTCTCCAGCGTTTACTATCTCATTTCTTTGGAAGCTGTTATTTTGTGAGCATTAAACTGGACACAATTGATTTCTCCAGTGAAGGTAAAATGAGACCAGTGGTGGTATTCTTAGTCTGAGACTTCACAGCTCTATAGTGGTTATCTATGAAGATGGGTATATGCAAATAAGTGAAGTATAGGTTATTTGCTCTGAATAAGGAAAAGTGAAGGAGTTTTGAAAAACAAGCCTACTTACAAAAAACAGTAAAGTACCTAAAGTTAAATGTTAATCAGGTATAAAGTACTAAGAGAAATTTGAAGGCTTTGTATTACCTCGTATTAGCTTGGATATTGTGGACGGATACTGCTATGTGCAGTCATGCTTGAAAGACTTAAGGGAAGTGGTGGATTGTGCAGCTTTTATTATTATTATTATTATAATTATTAATATTTAAAAAAGAAATAAAGGGATTTAATATGTTTTATATAGGAGTATCCTTATGTGGACACCCTGTTGGTTTGTTTAAAGAATGGGAGGGGAGAGGTAGAAAAGAATTAAAAAGGAGACAACAAGGATGGAGACAGCACAGGAACATATTAAGAGGGTTGTGCTGGAGAAGGTGAAAGAGGAGGGTCATTAAAGACCCCCTGTTTTTTTCATCATTTTTTTATAAAAGGGTAATATGGATGAGTAATAAGGAAGGTGGGTATAGGAGAAAGGATAAGTGGTGATGAGTAGTGATGCCAGCAAGGGTCCCCAGGACACAAGCCTCAAGCATTTTCACAGCTAAGTGGTGCTGCAGTGAAAGAAATCTAATGTTGAGGGGTTACGGAGTGGCACTAAATGGGACAACTTGTCTCAAACCCAATCAAGAGAGGTCTCAACCAGCTGAATCGGTCTCTCCTTGACCTGCTCCAGCACATATTCAAGTAAGTCCTGAAACTCCCATTCATTGAGGCTTGCCAGATTGCATTGTGCAAGGATGTTTCTGGACAGGCAGAAGGTTAATGCTCCCTAACCTGGAAGGCACACATCTGGGCTACTCCTGAGGAATTTGGATCAGTAAAATACTAGCAAACAGAAAAAGAAGAAACCAATAAAGAAATGTATAATTAAATTAAAATAAGACAGAGAAAACAGAAGGGTGAGAGACAAAAGAGAAAATACACTAAATTCACATGTCATGTTAGATAGTATTTAATTTCTAACTTAAAAAAATATTTTTCTAAATCTTTATTTAAGTAAAACAGAATGTATGGGGAGTGATTATGCAGACATGTGACTACTGACTTGGGAAGTAGTGTGTACGTGGGAAGAATGATACCAGAATTGCTTATGCATATTTGGGATGAAGTTATATGAGAAGCATTTAGGCATACTTGGGAAGAAAGAGAGTATTGCTATCAGGTTTTGGTGGGGTTTACATTTACATTTTGCAGTCTGCAGCACATATGTAAATGATTATATTTTGCTGATATGCATCTGTTTACAATATTGTACTGAAAACACACCTTATAAATACTTGCATCTCATAAACTTAAAGACAGAATACTACAGTTACATATTGTACTGTAGTGCACAGTTACTATCCTTTAAAATTACTTTATATACATTAATGAAATCAGCTAAAGACAAAATACGGCACTTATATACTGACATATGTCTTACACTTAGTTGCAGTAATGTACTTCAGTTTCCTTCACTTATAAATTACTTCTTTATTAATTAAGTCATTTAAACACCCACTACTATTTACTACTTTATTAATGCTTATCAGTGGCTTCATCCAACCTAGCTGTTCTCCTACCCTGCTGATGCCGGTTGTATTCAATTTCCTCATCTGCTAGAAAACAAAGACATAAGACAATTATTGTTTACCTCAATTTTACATGATTTTTCCGTAATATTACAGATATCAGTAGTACTAATGTGCAAGGCATTTCATGGACTGCTGTACTTTCTTACTATGCGTTTGTTTAAATATTTCTAAACAGTATTGCTCCAGATACAACTCTTCTATTCTCTCATCAAATCATGGCATCTACTCTCAACACAATTAACATATTTTATTGTAACCATGCCAGAACTATAACCAGATTCTTACACTGTTCAAAACTGATTAGGTAAACATTTTCAAGGTATTGTATCATTCCCAGAAACCTGTGCAATCTTTGCTTGCCTTCAGATTTGAACAATCTTTGACATTTTTGCGTTAAGCCTTTGTTCCTCTGATGTTAGAATATGATCAACGTATTTCCAAAGTATCACTTTTGCATTCTGTTTTTCTTGCCAAATTTGAAGTAATGTTATCTTAACCTGATCGGCAGCTGTATCAGTTTATTGCCATGCTGTTCTTGTGGCTAACCCAATCACTAATAAATCTGTTATGTTTACTACACTTTCCAAACATTTAACTACTCTGGAATACTCCTGGCAATGATAAAATATCATTTGGTGATGAGGAATTCTGTCACTCCATTATTACATATTACTTAAAAGCATCTTAGTTTTTTTATATGACATTATATCCCCAAAACCTTGGTTTACATCTAGTACAAATAAAATCTTAGCATTGTTATCTGTTAATCACTTTATTCAGATTTTTACAGATCAAAACAAATGCGTATCTTAACTTCTTTAAATAGTAACCACAGTATTAACTCATTCTGTTGACTTTAACACTTTTTAATACCTAAACATTCTGTTTGCTTTAGTTGATGGCTTAATCTACTTCTAATAGTTATGTTTAGTTCTTTAAATATATATCAGTGGCATAACATTAGACTTTATATAATCATATTCCTTTGGCAAACGTCTTAAGCTATAAGTAAATTGGGATATTCTTGCAGAATATTATTGCTTTCGCTTTCCGTTGTATCTATGATTTTTTGCACAACTGTGTTGATTGTTTCTCTACATGTTCACTCTGCTTTTATGCTATGAATTTGTTTCATTATTCCTATCCCCTTGCAATCCAAATGACCCATACTCTTAGGAAAATGTACTTCCTTAAAGACTATGGTAAGGATCTTGTACTACTTTTTGTATATTCATATGTCATCAGTTTTCCCCAATGGCGCCACTATTTGGCCACGGTATGTTAATAATATGTACGCATCTCAGTTCAGTATCCTTGTACAGTGTTTCAAAACCTATCTTGAGACAAAATATATTATGCACTTGCGTTTTCAATTTAGACATTATGAGGCATTTTCAGACTTCGATGCATCATGTACTGTCATTTTATTAACTCAAGATTACAACTACTTTTGATGCTGCTCATTTGTGTCCTTTCTTTCAACAGCATCCAGATTCATTTAAACACATCTGCATCGTTTTCTTTTTTCAGGTGCATATCTTAAGAATCCCCTAGCTTAGGTTTTGTGAGGTTTTGTGATGTTTTGCGGTGGTGGTGCTGCGGTAGCGTTGTCGACTCACAGCAAAACGTTGTCCGTTCGATTCTCAGCTAAAGCGTCTTCTGTGTGGAGACATGCGTGAAGGGGTGTACCTTCGTTGAAGGTTGTGCGTCAGGGCCGGCAACTCGGCACATGAAAATCTACTGCCAATCATTAGCGGACCGGAGTTCAGCTGTGGCGACCCCTAACCGGGAAAAAGCCGAAAGATACGAACAAACAAGTAATAACGGGATAACATCTTCTGCATATAACCTCACAAACTACATATAGAACGAATTTAATTTGCACATTGTTTTCTCTGATTTGCATTATTGCCACATTGCATTGTCATATTTCATGCTTTTCTGTGTCTATTATGTCCGCGACACAAATTCACATTTTTTTTTATTTCTGATTTCTTTTGTCTTGTTTGTTATCTTACACATACATGTTTCCTCAAGTAATTCTTTTAATGGTGTACTAGTGATTTCACGTCTTCACACATCTACATCTTAGATTAGGTCAAGTCTGCTTCTCTAAAAAATCCTTTCCTTCGTTTTGTTTTTTGCCACAACACAAACTGCCCTGTATTTTATTAGTGAAATGTGCAACTCACTAAACTCAGTGTTTGGCTCTGTTTTTCAACTTGGTAACATAAACATCTCTATTCCCCATTGAACTTTCTGCCTTAGTAAAGAACAAATTACAGATAAACTGCAAATTCTTTCTAGACTTTCAAAAATGTCAGAATTTCTCTGTAATTACTGAAATGTTCTCTGTCTCCCTTTTGAGAAAATTAAAATACATTTTAAGGCATAATCTCCAATGACATGCAGCAGTGAGGTACACTGTTCCTTTATAGGATTCTTAGCTAATCTACATAAAGAGAGGAATAAACTGTATTCCTGTATTTAAAGCTTCTAGTTTCATAATTTTCCTTGAAGTGAGAGGTAGTTATATCTCAGCAATGATTCTGACTGAGAATTATACTTCTGTACTTCCAGGTACATTAAGTTCTTAAAACTAAATATGTCTCTCCACTTTGTCAAGTATATTTCCATACTTGTGAAATTTGTCATTTCTTAGTTTGTCAAGACAATGATGGGTATATAATACAGAAGAACTTTGGATGTGGTCTAATCTCTGTGAGGTCTTTAAACACTAAATTGAAATCTCCAGAAGATCTGTTTGCCATGTGAATTCATAGATTAATAGGTTCATAGGTATGTACTAGGCTAATGACCACAAGGGCTTTTTAAGCCTGGCCATGCATCTCATATCTCTGACTGGTACCCTTGATAAGTGCAAGAGGGGGTTGGGAGATGAACATTAACAAGAAGGGGCCTGGGAGATGAACCATTTGTAGGCTGCTTGTGTTCATTAGAGACATAGGTGCCAAACCAGGGATGCATTTCCTGTTCCCCGTCTAGTTGTCCAAATTTCACTTGAATTGGGTTTGGGAGGAACTCTGATTCACAAGGATAGGGAGCTTGTTTCAGAGAAGAGGTAGTCTCTGGGATGCGTACCTGTCTCTCTGGCAGGTCCTATATATACCACAGGCAAGGTTTAAGTCTTTAGAATGGGTAATTCTGGTGTTGTTTGTTTTGTGGATATACAGGAGGTCCATCAGGGTGGGTTCTGACAATGCCTTGTATGCCAGGCATAGATTTCACCTCAGTAGTCTGTAGGAGATACCCTGGATTACAGCCTAAATGTTCTTCACTAACTGCCAGGCATGTAAATATAGCTCCCACATATTTATAACAAAATCTCTTCTTCCTGATTGAACTTTTGTGCAAACAGTTTTATCATATTTTTTTGTGACTGGGCATCAGAGAACATAACCAGCTTGTCTATATTATTAAGGGTACTTACACATAATGTTACATTTATAAGTGAGCATATGGTGTGCCAACTTATGGACCAGATGTATGGTTGATGATGTACGAGTGTGACTTGGTATCTTGAAGTTTACAATTATGCATCATTATTATTACTTCCATTATTAATGTTATAACTGTTAGTATTAGTAGCAGTAGTAGCAGAATTACCAGTTGTAGTAGTATAGTATTAGCAGCAATAGTATTAATAGGAGAACTACCAGATGTGGTAGTATTAGTAGTAATAATAATAGTAGTAGTAGTATGATGGTGTTAGTAGTAATAATACTACTAGTAGTAGCAGAACTACCAGTTCTAGTAGTAGTAGAAAGTGTACCTGCTAGAACATGGACATACCATTTCATAATATTTCCCAGTAACAAGCAGGAGCTCCATGGATTATTACAGCTTGCATGAAGAGTTATAACTTAATGTACATTAAAAAGATCATTAGAAGTTAATCAGAGAGAAAGAAATTGCCTCTTTAAAATAGACTATATAGACAGACCCCTATATGCATATATATATATATATATATATATATATATATATATATATATATATATATATATATGTATATAGTTACACTTCATAATGTCGAATTACTGAAATCTCGAATTTCAGTGACCCGAGACCATGAAGCCGAAAATGCATAAGCGCGAATTTGAATATCTCAAATCTGCGCTTATGTATTTCCTTTATGTTGCGTGTAGTGTTATGGTGCCTGAAAGTGCAGGTGAGTGAGTGCTTGTGTGTGTTTTTGTGCGTTATGTGTGTGGGTAGGGGTAGGGAGGTGTAAGTCTGAGTGTGAGTGTTGGATTTGTTGGTGTTTGTGTGATGTGTATTTGTGTGCGAGCGAGTGGAGGATGCCATGGTGTGAGTTTTTTTTATGTTATGTGCGATCTCTGAGTTGATATATATAAGTAGGGGAGGTGTAGGGGGTGCAGCCCAACACATGAACACATGGGGGGGTGCTGGGGGGCTTGCCCCCCTGCTTATATGTAGTGTAGGGTTGTGTGGTTTGTGTGCTGTGGGTGGAATGGTGTGTGTGTTATGTGGTATATGGATGTTCGTGATTGTGTGATTCAGGATTGTGGGTTTCGGTATTGTGAATGGTTCAACTTTATAGTCTTGGGTTACTGAAATTCAGGATTTCAGTAATTCGAGATTATGAAGTGAAACCATATATATATATATATATATATATATATATATATATATATATATATGAAATTAGTGGTGATTTTTCTGCACATGGATGGAAAGCAGAAAACAGGACTTCTTATTGATAAGGGTTAGTCAGTCTGTCGTACAGTTTAGAAAGAATTCTATTATTTTCTTATGGCTGTTTTGCAGTTACTCAAATTAAGCTTGTATCAGTTCACTGCATCTTAAATTAACATGTTACTCATCCCAAAATAATCACCATTTGCGTAAAAGAGTGAGTCTCCCCTTGCTAAATGTATTCAGTCTGAGATAGGTTTAAACAGCACTGCCTGAACCATATATGGAATTTGTGTTGATATCAGGAATTATACCCTTCCTCTGGAATTTATGTTTTATAAATAAATGAAAGACTCAGAGCCTTCATCTTTGCAAATATTGCACTTCTTTAAAAGGCACTGGATAGCACCATAGTGCAAATAAAAGATGAATGGACCAAAATGACATGGACGCAAGTAAGTATTGCTCTTTATTGCACAAAATAAAGGACTGGATTGGGAGGTTCTGAGGGCACATTAACTATGATACATTTACTAAATGCCAGACATTTTTTTAATTTAGAGTGAACTTGCATTAGCTATCATTTCACTCCTGCTAATTGCCTTGAGCACGCACTCACAAGGCACTTATAGAATGATCACAGAAAGGTCATTGTAATTATCACAGAACTGATTGATCACATGCAGCTTCGTTTAGTTGTTTCATAAGCTGACAGCTCAGTTATTGAAATGCCACTGTGGATGTCCCAGAACTCAAGTGCTTGGAACACTAATGACAGATGGTCACAGTGATATGACAGGTGCAGTAATATTACATTACTAAGGCTATAAGGCTAAATGAAATATACAGTGAGGAAATTAGAAAAGAAAGGAAAATCATATTTGCCATGCAGCTGAAATATTTGTGCAAAGTGTTTACACGGAGTACTCTTTTGTTGATAGGGTGTGAAGTTATTTCCTTTGCTGGAGTTCAATACTTTGTCTGCAAATCCTTTACTCAGAATTATATTTCTTGATTGACCACTCCACTTCAAATTAGCTAGTGATATTTTTTCATCATACTAACTCTGAACTCTCTCAGATGTCATCATGCATAATATCTGATAAGTTTCTGTATTTGGATTGAATATAATCTATTTTACAGCTGCTGGTTTTATTATTTGTTATTAATAACTGAGCTTTGTTATGAAGCAAAAAGCTTGGAATGACAGAAATCTTTGTTTAAAGGAACATTATCTGTGAAGTTTACTGGACAAAAGCTTGGAATAATGCAGTTATGTTTTAAGATAGTAGTAAGGCTTCATTTTCTTCTCTTTCTACAAAAACTTATAGACACAAATATTTTCCTACAGTATAATATAATGTGAATAGAAATGTCCAGAATACACCTTCATATGCTGTTTTTGAAATATATTTGCTTTATCTCCTTTCATTTACTGCCTATATTTTAGTTTGTACAATGACGTTGTCCTTGGCTGTACTGATGCTCTGAATAAACCTTTCTAGTCAGCATGTATTGTTGAGCATTGGGTGTGTATGGAGATAACCATTTTGTTTTCAGTCCACTATATGCTGTCATCCAGTCATCCCAATCCTTGATGTTTCATAGGTTTGTAAATTAGTATTCAGAACTAAAGGCCATCTAGGAACACTAATATAGTGAGAGAGAGTCATCAAACACATAATCACCCATGTAGTTACCCAAACTTTTTTTAAATGACCCTAAGTTTGCAGACAGTCATGTGTGTGTGCTGTGGATTTGTGTTTCAAACTCTTGGAATCATTCCAGTGAGGAATTTGAACCGTATGCCTTTTTTGTTACACTGAACTCCAACATTTATATTTTTATATTTGTCTGTATGAGAATTAGATGTCAGGTGTAAATTTAATAATAACTGTAACATTTCATCCTTGAAGGCTTTATAAGCAAGGATACCCTTACCTGTAGTATGTCTGTAGTGCAGCGTGAATAACTTCATTTACATCTTTCAGAATAGATTAGATTTCTTATTGCCGGAATTAATTTAGTCAACTCTAGAAACAGACTCAGTGCTGTTTAATTGAGTTTTGTTGTAAACTGAAAAAAAAAAGATATTCTGCTCTAGGGTTAATCTTATGTAAGTTTTGTAGATTAAGGCAAGGCTTGTATGCATCCCTTAAGGACATTGATTTTAATAGTAATCCTACTTGGACAAAAGCACCCTTCCTAATGAGGTTGGCATGACTATTGAAATAGAAATCGGATCAAACTACTTCAACAGTAGTAGTAGCCAGAAATAGTAGGGGTCTGATAAGTGTCTTACCAAAGTAAAAGGCTTGACATTTGTTATTGATAAATATTAGGGCCATGTTCTTACCCCATACTGAAAGATCATTTAAGATTACATTAGTAGTCAAAAAGTCATTATCAAAATTAGCTATAAACCCTGCCTTGTAATAGTCTACATATTTGGCATACCAGCAGTTATAACTGACATCTAAACAGCATGAATATCAAATGGCAGCAAAAAGCCATCATAGGCTGTGAGTATCAGAAAATGTTGATAAATGATTATCTGAATTACATGCATAGATTCATAGATTGTTACTGGGCTAACAACCCAGGGGGTCTTTCTAAGCCTAACCAAGTTTTTTCAGAAGAAGAATGATGGTCCTGTATCCAAATAGGACATTGAGAGTCAGACATTTATAAGCTACCTCTGTTCTTAAGGGACATGGGTGCCAGGACCAGTGTAAATTTCCTGTTCCCCATGCACTGGTCTAGGTTGTGCTTATACTGGGTAATAGACAAACTCAGCTTCACATGGACGGGATGTCTGTTCCATAGGAGGGACGGTCTCTAGGATACACATCTGTCTCTCCAGCATGTTTTGTTTAAGTCACTGAAAAATTCAAGTCCATAGACTTTGTATTTTTGGTACTCTTTGACTTACAAATATGTAGGAGATTCTTAAGTGTTGGGTTTGCAGAAGCCTTGTAGAGCAGACATAGATCAGCCCTCAGCAGTCTATAGGAGACTGAGAAGAAGGAAAGGGCTTCAAGGTGCTCTGCATAAGGCAGGTTTGTTATGCCTTGTATCCTTTTTGTAAGGGACCTCTGAGGTTGCTGTAGTTGCTGCTGCATATGCCTGGTCAGGTACATACCAAAGGGAGCATTGCACTCTTGATTAGTCTGATGAGGGTGGAGTACAGTGGGATAATGACCTCTTTGGACCTAGATGATATGCCCTTATTTATAAGTTGTGCAACATAAAAGAATTTCCTCACCACTGTAGCCACATGGTGGTCAAAGGTAAGGCCATTGTCAACGTGCGTACCTAGATCGCTAACCACTGGGTTGACTCATGGGGGTGTATTATCAACATTGTAATTAGCCAGGATGGCTGACCTCCTAAAGTGTACAATTATGCATTTCTTAATTTCCTTCAGTTTTGGTTATGGTGATGCGTACTTTATATCAATGATGTATGATAACCGTGATACTGCATTAATGAGTTAAACTACCAAATAAAGTTCACAACTATCAATCAATGTGTGTTATACAAAAGTGACAAAAGTACTTTCATAGCTGTCTGGGTGTCTGAGAGTAAAGTAATGTTACATTATTGATCTTGCTTATTCAAGTCTTATCTATAGTATAGTAGTGCTTGATATCTTAGACAGTGGACCAGATTCCAAAAGACTTGCTATGAACCTATCATTGCAGGAGGCTTACTCAACTGTAAGCCTCTGGTACATTCACTATCGAAAGTCACTTAAACAAGACCAAGTCTTTTGGAATCTTAGTAAGTAACTTATATCTAGCGCAAGTTTTTTTTGGAATTGGGTCCAAAATTCAAAGAATGGGTACTCCATTATTAGAAATCAGTTTGCATGGAGAAGAAGACATTACATTTTTATACTGGAACTATTTGTATACATATTTAGAAAGCTTCAAGCATTCCCAAGCCTGTAGTACTAACTTCAAAATGAGGATCTGCCACCTGTATCAAATTGGAGATGGGAAGTTCTTCACTTATTCACTTAACTAAGGGATTGAAATAAGGCTGATCACTATTTATTGCTTGTCGTTCCTTGGCAACAGTATGCATAGCCAAACGGATCAGACACAGTAGTAGTGAGAAAACTAAAACTAGTCTTATTCACAAAAATGATTTGACATACATGTATATGTATTTGCATATTTATATTAACTTTGCAGTTATTGCATATCACCCCACAAGGCTGGTGCACTGGAAATTCATTGAAAAAAATGCAGGAAAAATCTAACACCGTGGATTAAAAACTCCTCCTTTATTCCAACTCTCCAGTGGGGGGAGGGGGAAAAACAGAAACACAGCAGGCTGTGGTTTTGCATGATTGACATCTTCCATGCAATAATAAAATTCAGGAAAGAATCCTGTCTCAGTACTAAAATAAATTGTACTATGAATGATGTAAAACAGTGAAAAACCAAAACAAAACACGTCTCTCTCAACCTGCAGACATCTGGACAAAAGCTAATGAATCTAGGTACATCAGGCCAAACGTCTGGTTACCTAATTAGTGTAAAATTTGCATACTAAATAACTTCTATTTCCAGTAAGATTGATTCTGTGATACCTTAGTACTGATGCACACAAACAATGTATGCAAAATATAGGCATATTTTATTGCGAGATAACTGTAGGGGGAAAAAAACCTTTAGCCAAGCAATCCAGAGAATTAAGGCTGTGAGCTACCATTAGACTATTTCCTGTATTCCAGGGTTTGATTCTTACATCCTTCATTTGCATGCTATGTGACTGAGCAAATTATTTAACTAATTATTGCTTCCTGAATGAGTGAAAAAAGGTCCATGTGGATCAGTGCTTTACCGCAGATAAGAAATAAACACAAAAGTCGTATAAAATAAGAAATCAGTCAAACAATATTATAGGAATTTCATCAAATTATCATGCTACTGCAATAGTAACACATCCTAGCATGACAACTTTAAGGAACAATTACAATCCAGAAGACAAAGTACTAAGCAAAATGACGGAATCAGCTCATACAGGACATTAAATGCAGAATCCTGGACTCTTCCACTTACATGGTCCTTTGTCATTTTGCAAAAGAAAGAAAATAAAACCAGTGAAGAAAAATCCGCTTTATTTAAAAATTCAATAAGGGCTTTTGTCTTAAAAAAGACTTTTTCAGACTGAAATGAATACAATTACAAAACATTTAAACAACCAATTAAGTCACATGACAGGCTTGCTCAGTGTTTCTAACCCTTTGCATTTCAAAAACATGATGAACTCTTCCCTGTTATTCAAGCTTGGAAAATGGCAGGCATTTAATTTTAGCTGCCACTTATATTCAAGCCATCCTAATTCATCTTCAGGGTTAAAGCATAATTCCACATCTTTTAAAGCTTCTAAAACTAAGAACTTAAAATCAGCCTTACAGTTTCCAGATTTAAAATGCTTAGCTAATGCATTCTTTTTGTCCCCTATGGAAATGGCATACTTATGTTCATACATTCTCTTGTTACAGTCACGCTTTGTACTTCCAGTGTAATAACATTTACATGTTGTGCAGAATACTAAATAAACCACAAATTTAGACTTGCAAGAGAATGTCTCATTGATATAAATTTTCATGTTGTTAATTGTGTCTCTTCAGTGTACAGAAAATTGCACATATTGCAATTGTAACATTTGATCATGCCTTTCCTTTCGTTCCTAACCTTGGGTAAATTCAATTTTTCTTGAAAAAAGTTCTTAAGGCTTTTGGCCCTTCTTTGTTGTAAACAGAGGTTTATTGCCAATGACTTCTGTAATATCAGGAGCTCCTCTAAAATGATTCTAGTTGTTGGTTAGTATATTTTTTATAACAATGGAATCCAAACTATTTGTTACAGGCATTCTAGTTTTATGGTCATTAGTTCTGATTATTTGTGTTTTAGATGTAGTTGCACTTCTTTGCTGTGTGACCATAGACTTAGTATTAAGAATCAAACTCTGTGGATACCCCTTATTTTGTAATTTGTCACAAAAAATATTGCTTTCTAATACATAATCCTCCTCACTAACAGTTAACTCACTGATTCTAAGTTTATTTTAGTTTTGTAAGGATGCATACTGCTAAAATGTAAATATGAATTGTTCTGAACTTCTTTTTTGTAAATTTTGGTGGCAAGTCTGTCCCCTACCTTAGAAACATACACATCTAAAAAATTAATAGAAACTTGGTTGTACTGGTAAGTAAATTTCAGATAGCAACATACATTGTTTAAACAGGTGGTAAAACTTTCCAAAGTAGTATCCGTCCCTCTCTAAACCAAAAACAGGTCATCAATAAAACTAAACCTGTTGACTGTTTTGTCCATGTAGACACTATCAAGAATATGGATGGTTTATCACCCATTCATGAATAAATTTGCGTAACTGGGGGCCATTGCCGCCCCCATAGCTACTCCATTAGTTTGTCTAAAGAATTGATTGTTGAAACTAAAGAAATTGTAACTCAAAATAATATCCAACAATTCCATCAAAAGAGACACCATATTATTTACATATCATTTTGCTGATGAACATTGCATTTACAGCTCCCAAAAAAGTTTGTTTTGCAGAGCAAGCTTCACTGCACTCTTCCATACAGAGGTAACACAATATACTCCAAAACTGTGTATGATAACTCCTCTGATGTACAGCCTTGAGGCTAGGGCAAAATCAGCTTAAGTGAATCTTAGTCTTTCAGCAAACTTGTCCCATAGCTTTGGGATTGGAAGAAATGACATCTTTAGCATTGTCTCATTCCTCATGAATTTATTAATAAAGTTTTGCCAGTAGTTGATATATTTATTTTATACAACTTCAGCAGTTTGTACTGAGGTGTTATAAGAAGTCATGACATTTGTCATGTATTTATTTGCTGTTTTATAGTATATTTCAGTTCTATTTATAATGTGTACTGTAATGCATTTTGTTCTTGTAATATACATTGTATTTCAATAATCTGTAATGTAAATGCGATTCTGTATAATTAATAAACATGAGTGATAAATGTATTACTTTCCAGTTATTGTAGTGGAAATCGGAATTTATTATTTTTTGAATATTTATTTTTGTTTTGGTATTTATTAGCATTGCTTTTGTAGATCTTTGAGGCTTGTGTTGTTCCAAGTATAGGATTTGTTTTATGTAGACGAAATAAAGTACAAACATCCTTCCCCATAAAGATAACACCTAATTATTTGGCCATAAGGCACTCCGTGTTCCCCTTCTTCCCTCTTTTTCTAAAGTTCGTCACACTTTTCTCAATATTCAGGAGTACGCAATAAGCAGATATTTACTATGAGCAGTAGAAACATTAGCAAATTACATCATCTGGTTTGTAAAATTAGATCTGCATAAGGATGACTACTTTATTTTAATGAAAGTGTTGATGTAATCTGAACATAGAAGGCCATCAAATAGCTAGTTGCTTTAACATGTAGGATTGCAATGCTCAAACACATTGAGTCTTAAGGAAGAGCCTTGTAGGAGTACAAAAACTGGATTAGTTTTCTCAGAATTTGCAGATAGAATGGCCTTGCCAATAAATAAATTAATAAACTAACAAAACTAGTGAAAGTTATGAACATTACTTTAAAAAATCCACATAGGATAGACAGCATGATGAGAAACGTAATGGTCTCATAAGGTGGTTTAACATTAAAAGGTGCAGTAACTGGTGACATTCAGTTTATTAACATTGGATCATTGTATTAATGGCGGAAAACTGCATTCTTGCATCTCTATGAAATATAATTTTGGACTTAGAGTAAGATTCTTACATTCAGCATGTCATTTTATGCAAAAATTGCATGGAAACTGATGACACACAGAGGGGAGGTAATTCAGAAGTACATGTAGCCAAGATAAGTTGGGATAAAAAAAATAACATAGTATGCAGTTATTTGTAAATGAATGCATACTTATATGGAAGTGAAGTTTCTGATGCAAATAATGCTATCTTACATGGTTGAATGGCTCTGCAACATATAATGCTGGCATTCTGTGATGCAGAGTTCACTTATTTGTAACTCCAGAAACTGCTTATGAAAGCATTGCTAAAATGTTTGCAATAGCAGTAGCCATAGCAGAACAACACATTAGTGCTTCTTTTGGAGACAGTGCCTGTGACTTGGCATGCCATGGGCCTGTGCACTAATGCAGACAGTACTGTCAGTGACAAATGTACCATCCTCATGGTTAACCAGCAGATTATGGGCCACTCATATAGGGTTCAGGATAATATGAGAGCTTCTTGAATTTAAATTGTATCACTGATATGCTGAATTGTGGGAGATGCATGTACAACCCATCAAAGTAGACAATGAGGTATCTGTAGCTTTAACCATGCTAGCTACCCGGTTCTTTCAACAACATACAAGGGACACTTTGAAATTTCACAGGAGTTAGCCTCAAGTATACAACACTAATTCCTTGGCATGTTGCAACATGTAGCGGAGCACAAATGGTTTCCAGTGATTTCAGAGGATAGCACCACCACTGTCCTTTACTATCAAACTCCCACCTAGCTAGAAGATGTTAGATACATTAACAAGAAGAACTTCTATTCCCTTATCTGCCAGGTGGTTTATAATTCACTGGATATTATCTATAATGTATCTGTGCTCTACTCATGCAGGTGCCATGATTTCTCATACCTGGTACGTATCCATCTTATACCAATGTTCGGTGTGGGGTAACTTCCAGTTGCCTTATCTGCTTAATAAATGCTCAAATGGTTGGCTACAGAGTTTGTTATGCACATTTACCATACAGTCAGATAGCAGGTTGGCCATATATAATAGCGTCACTGTTCTGTGATGTAGCAAACCCTGGATGCACATTTGAATCATCAATGAAGACCTTGACCTGCAACCCACAAACCAGTGTATGGAGAGGCGCAAAAAATAGTGGAACATGGTTTCCAGAACTTAAGGGATTCTTTCATCATGTTGCTGAATCTAGTGTGGCACTGCAATATTCATGTGAGCCCTGCAGCCAAACATCTGTAGCATTCACTATGCTACATTATATGGTTATGAAGAAACAGTTGCAGCAGCAGAAAGATATCCTACCACTCCCCATAATTATTGGGGCAGTGGAGGTTAAGCAAGGCAGCAGTGGGACCCCATGTGAGAAACAATATATCATGATAATGGCAAAGAGGTGGTATCTGGTCCAAAGCTATGGGCCATGATATGAAAAAAAAGAATAAAATGATAAATGCATTATCTAACCCAAGCTATGCAACACAGTGTATAAAATGTCCATGCTGTGTATCAGACATTACATTACCTTAGCAAAATAAGTAAGAGTGAAAGCATTGCATAGTCATCCCATGACAACATAGTGACAGTTGATGGCAGTGCTGTTATATGGGACATGGTATTGGGAGATGGATGCACCAGCCACACCCTCAAGTAAGTTGTGGGGAGATGGGATCACATCTTTAAATGTCAGGCTGCCACTACCATCTCTCAACCATTGGCAGTGTGTGTTGTGGTAGCCTATGGTGTCCTGCCTTGATGTGGTCAGTGGTAGAAATGGGATACAATTGCCAAACACTGATGATTTTGGAGTTTTAGCCTATCCCTAAATGGGCTACTCATGTGGGAGAAGTGTGGGAGCCCACCAATATCGGTGCTATTGACAATGCCCCCAGTATCATCAGAATGTGCCATGTGCACATTCTTGGTCACAGTTGACTTGCTGACTTCAGCAATGTGGCTTTGCTGCTGTGCCAGACCCTCCAGCAGTAGAACCTATGAAACCACAAAAACAACTTGCATCAGTGGGTGCTGAAATAAATGTCTTACCCAACAACAATACTGTCAGATGCAGGGCAGTACAGTTGGAGGTGCCTGGAGATCAAAGATACAGAAGCCTTTTACTGAATAAGTCCTGCCTCTAATGTAGTACACAGTGCAATATGGCAGTGTGAAAAGTAATACTATCCCAGTGCATCCCTTTAGACAACTGTGCAGTCATCACCAAACCAGACCTCACATCTAGGCAATCTCCAGTTATGAGAGTAGATAACTCTTCCCCACTCATGAACACCAGGATCTTCATCTCCTCTTTAATCTGCTCCTGTGTTGGTGGTGGTCTTCCTGTTGCAGACATATCCTTGACAAAATCCCATGCCTTGTTCATGGTTTTAATAGTATATTAATTTCCCTTCACCGAACTAGATGCACACACCTATTATGACCACCCATAGCAATGATGTCCTATACCACTTTCTGCTACAGCTTGTCCTAAAAAGCCTTAGCTACATTATGTCTGGCCAAAGATCCACATGTCAAGGGTGAAGAGAGCCTACAGTAACATCTCAGGTTCTTGGCTAGTAAACTTTTCCAACTATTGTCTCTCATGAGCCCATAAATGTACAACTGTGGTTTACATGAATTTGCCTATATTTGTATGTTGTGTTTGTGTATGTGTTGCTGTGAGTGGATGCACTGCATGGCTGAATATTGCACCAATCCTATAGAGTTTTTGTGGTTATGCTATGACACTCCCCTCTTTTCCTACAGTTATGTTATCATTGCACCCCTTCCCATAGCCAGCTTTAGGCACTAGTGAACCCTGAGGTTGCTGGGGTTCCCCCATTCTTGGGGGCCCCCAACCACACCAACTTCTTATCTTGATATTTTTTAATGCATCTCTCAAACCAACAAAAGCTAGTATAGCAATCCTGTATACTTAATAAACCAGGTGGGCTACACCTCTTTGTATATATCTCCTTTAAAATTCAGAGATATCTCTGGTTATAGTAACAGTGTTTTATCAAGCAGCAAGTTTCACAATTCCATTAAATATATTGCCATTGACACAGTGCGTTTGGCTTAGCTAAACTATGCTGGTGGACATTCACTTCACTAAAACTAATATAGCCAGCTTTAGGTACCTGCAATACCTGTGGCTGCAAGGTGGGTTCCCTTAGTCATCCTTGACTATGTGGGGGCCCCACAATAGCTGCTGCTGGTTGGGAAAAAATGAAGATAAAAATTTATTAATTTCCTGATTATGCTGTTTAACCCGAACAGGACTGTGATAATTCCCTGTTAGGATAATGCTTATAATGAACATGAGCAATGTAAGCACTAGAGAGATCAGCAGCCCCAGAGTGACTGATCTCAGTGCAAACCTTGGATTTTAAGAAGTGCTGATGCTTCCAATCTTCATTGATGGTTTTGTCTTTCAGGGAGTTTTATAAATACTGGCAGAACAGCAGATACTATAACTATGAACTTTTTTGCTGAAGAATTCAGAGCAATAATAGCAGAATAAAGGTTCAAAATCAGGAACATGTTTTAAATGTTACTTTAATTCAATTAAAAAGTTAATAGAATAACACATTTTGCATCAACATGCATTTTATGTGCAAAAAGTTAAAACTCTGTTTGGATTTATTAACTATAATCCTGAATGATTTACAAGCAAACAAAACTTTTTATGAAGTACAAAGCAAAATTATGAAAAAAATAAGGCAAAGTCTATAAAATCAGTGACAGGTTTGCATTACTCCGCATTGAGGTAAATAAAAGTGACTTACAATTGCTGCTGTTTGACAATTGCTAAATACCAGTCACTGATTTGGTGTGCCAGTACCAGTGTTGCACAATGTATTAATATTTGCTGAAATAAGCACAAAACTAGTATTGCTATGGCTTTTGGATTTGTGTGTGTGTGTGTGTGTGTGTGTGTGTGTGTGTGTGTGTGTGTAAAATATTAGTGATTTTTATCTGTGTACACACTCAATAATGCCAGGATACATGCCTTATTCTTCTGGGTATCAGCAAAAAAAAAGTAGCTAACAAGTAATAATATGTTAAAAATAATGCAGAGAATATATTACAGAACATTCAGACACTTAGATCTCCTAAGTGTCTGAGGGTGCCCACTCTGCAGACTGCATACAGTAGATATAAAAAGTGTACACACCCCTGTTAAAATGCCACATTTTTGTGATATAAAAATGAGACCCTTCCTGTGTCACTGTAGCTAAAATAATGGTATTCCCCGAGTTCACCCTCACCAAATCGCTGAAAGCTCAAATTACTGAAAACACATTTCACTGAATCATAGGCAAGTAAGGAGGTAAAAGTTATATACTCTTTTCCCCACTGTAGTGCGATCCTGGAGTTAGTATATATAGTTGAGTGGGGACACAGGCCCCCACTTTGGGGTTTGTGGGAGGCATAGCCCCCCCCACATAGTTTGGTTTTATATTATATTTCACCTAAAGTTTCAAAACAATACATTTTAAATCATAGACATGCATACTTACAACACCAATGACCAACTCTTTCCAGAAGACAATATATATATATATATATATATATATATATACATATATATATATATATATATATATATATATATATATATATACATATAAAACAGTTTTAGGTGATTCCTCAAGAGTGTTGAAAACCTTGTCATCCACCTTAACGGAATGTTCAATATTGCCCAGATGTAAAGCTTTTCTAGTGGAAAAAGGGGGTTTCGTTGAAAAATCAGAACCTAAAAGTGTACAAAACTTTGTGGCCCTTCCTTTAGATACTTCACCACAAATGGAGGCAAGAAAGTTAGGTGGATCTCCCCTCTCCTGAAACATTTTTGAAATGTGATCACATTCAAGATCTCATAGATAGAATTCATTCTCACTGCCTTCACCAGTTGTCCTTTAAAAATATTCCTTTTACAGAATCGAGGGTGACAACTGTTAAAATGTAGGTATGTGTTTTGGAAGGTGCTCATTGCATCATGGGGCTCTGCCTTTTTGAAGCACCTTCTTGCTGCTCTATGATGCTTAATACTTGATGATTAGCCATGCATCTGTGTGCACCGGCCTACCATTTTGCACTGCAAGCAGAGCAGAATGAGCTACCATGTTCAGGTGATAGGAGTAGCAGGACTCCAACATGATGCCTGGGAGAGAGCAGGATTTTCTTATTCTCGTTTCATAGGGACCTTCAGGAGCACCTGGTGCATCAGTATGATGGTCTTTTTACAAGGCTGTGGCCAGGCACAAGCTTGCTGCAATGGTGAATGATGCCACTCGCATCATTTATTGTCGTAAGCAGTGCAGACAGCAGTACACTGATGTGGATGTCCAACACCCTTGCCTGCTACATCAGTGGGAAATGGAGATTAAGGGTATGAAAGAGTTTTACTGTAAGCATTTCTCCCTTTTTCTCTTCACAGGTCCACCACTATACTAAGTTTTTCCTACTTTATATTACAACAGCTGAGGAGTAGTGAGTTCACATGGGAGGATAGTGCATGAGGCAACACGTACTGTTCTGGCATAGGGGTGTGCATGACATGTGCACTACTACACTGTAAAACTAACAGCTTTCACATTGATAGATAAACAGCACTTTCACTGAATCCCATTTTACTGAAAATATTTCACTAGAATCACATTCAGTGAACCTCAAAACAAATTTTATTTTTCAAAAGTGAAGCCCCCCCCTAATCTTGGTTGGTTTCCAGTCCTCCCTCTGTCTGTGTCCATTCAGTCCTGTCCTAAGGTTTTGTGTCACATCCACCTTTGAATGCCTGCACCTGCATTTTATGTTCACTTGGCTGCTTCTGCAATTTTCCCCTTGTCGCACTTTCACTCCCACAATTATTCCTCTGTAGCCTAGTTGTAACTCCTCTTATTACAGTGAATGTGAGTCTATTAAATAAAGAAATTACCTTTTCTTTCTCCAGTCATTCCTTATTGTTACTCTTTTGTGTGTGTTTTCATCTGCTTTCTCTTCCATCTCATCTAATTTTACTGTCTTCTCTTTTCCAACCCATTTATGTGATGAGATCATTTGGCACTTTGCTGTGCTGGCCTCTGTCTAGGTAGCAGTGATGAGGCAATTCATTGATCATGTGAGTATACATAGCTTCAAGTGAACTTTGGCACACGAGTGCCTTTCCTGTGATGTCAGCCACTCCACTCCCCCTCACATGGCTAGCATGTTTCCTGCAGTTATGATACATAACCTTCTCTTTAGCTAGTAATATGGGTTCAGTCATTTACTAGGCTCTCCTTCTTTCAGACAGCTAGTGCTGTGTAAGCATTTCTATAGGTATGGGTCATGTCCCACTATGGGATGCTTGAAGTTTAGTGTTTCACAGGTACAAGTTGCTTGATATCAATCCCATCCCTAATTTATTAAAATAATACTACACTTTAATTCAAATAATGTATATAATGATTGATTCAATTTGCTCTTTAACAAAAATAAATATTGTGAACACATGGTATTGTTTATCTAAATTAATGATATCTTCTATCAAAATAGCTGCACACCAGAAACAATAAATGCTACTATCCAGTAGTAGTTCTGGAGTGAATTTATTACTAAAGTCTTATATTGTACAATTACCTTCAAATAAGTGTTGCAAAGCAATGCCTATTTGTGTTTCTCCCAAGAAATACTTGTGTGTCAGCATATAAATATCATAACAAATGGTTTATGAAAATATATTATCTTTAAAGCAAACTGTTTTGGTTGAATCAATAAAAAAATACAGGTCATTTATTCAACTGAAATAAAATAATGGTGCTGTTTAATCCAGGATGTGTATCTGATAAGAGGTTTGTAACATTAATTATTACTGTATCAAACAAGAAGTCATGATGAGAGGCTGTTTGTCAACTCCATGAAAGATTCTGCTGCCCTATTAATGTTTAATAGCTTGTTAATGGGCTACAGGAATTATAGAGAACTAATGGCTATACTGATAATACATACTTTACACAGTAAAATAGCATATTTTTCCATATAGAGACATAAAGACACACTGAAGCATTACATTAATGTAAGTTAAAAGGGGGGGGGGTGAAGGAAAAAGGAGCATCAGTCATTTTATTTTGTGTTATTGTCTTTTACTGAAACAAGCAGAAGGTCATTTCCTGTTCCAGCATCAATTACTTGATTACATAGCTTACTTTTCAGTAGTTTTCCACTTCTATCTCCGAATAACAAAATGATAAATATTACTTAGAGTTACATGACCTTTAATTTGCCGTTACTGCTTATGCAATTTCTTCTTCTATGTAGTTTCAAATACCTTTATTCTGCAACTCGAATTTATGTTTCTTAATAATACTTTAGCATACATTTCACAATCATCACGTCTCTGTTCACCACCCTCTATGTGCTCATTTTTAGCCTAATGAAGTGATATTCAGACCCATTATTCATGGAAAGGGAGTATATCTGTGACACAGGTGACCTAGCTTTAGGGGACTGAAGAGTCCTCAGTCAGGAAGCTGTATGACTGAGCACCTATTGTCTGTCTTGCTAATAGGTGAAGATGATATATGACTCACATGAGTAGTGACAATTAAAGGAGGCTAGGCAGACTATTCCCTGAATCAGCATTGAGAAGACAGGAAAGATAAAGACGATGCATCAAAGGTGACCACTTATTTATTCATGGTTGCTGAAAAAAACAAAGGTGTATTTCCAGAATGAAAAGTATCAGCTATGTTAAATACCAATGGCAGGGATGGCCTATAATGAGTACAGACAAAAGCATGACAGTGTGCTATGTACATGTCCATGAACAAGAAAGGTACAGTGAGAGTTTGTGTGCCGGCTGAGGTGTGTAACCATTCAGATGAGAACAAACAAGGGAAATAACTGAGAAAGTTAATTATTTAGAGCTCTTATTAAGGGCTTCAGCTATGCTGATTGCTTAGAAATTATGCCATGGATGGGCATGTATATCTACAAACAGAAGCTCATAGTTTGAAGGTACACTAGCAAAAGACATAGCAAAAGATGTAATGTACACTGTGAGGTACAGAGCATTCGGCCCTGTGTCTGGGCTGCTGCTCTCACTTCCACCCACTCCCCAAGGTGTTTCCCCCTTCTTCACTGCCAGACAGAATATCCCTCCTTTCAAAGAGAAGACATCCGTGGACAATCTGCTTGATCTATATTAAGTTTACTGGGACCCTATCTCCCTAAGGAGACTCAGTCTGCTCCCCAAGGTGTTTCTCCCTTCTTCACTGCCAGACAGAATATCCCTCCTTTCAAAGAAAAGACATCCGTGGACAATCTGCTTGATCTATATTAAGTTTAATGGGACCCTATCTCCCTAAGGAGACTCAGTGTATGTAATCTGTCTTCCATATATTTTCTAGCATCTACCTAACTTAAGCAGCATTCTACCTTGATGCGCGTGAAAGTAGCCTACCACTGGCAATTGCACAGCCCCCCCCTACCCCAACCTTGGTTTACAGTCTACTTTCCACAATTACCTCTACCTAATCTCTATAAACCTGACTTCTCTGTGGAACCTCTTTTCCTCCGAGTACACTTCCCTCCTTTTTCCACTAGGTGCAGCATACTCCTAATAAAAAGACCAGCAATAATTCCCTCTCCCTGCTCCACCAACTTACTCTGCTTAGAATGTGTCTCTGCCCTTCACTAAGAAATCTGTAATTTTACCTCCCCACACTTACATACTTGCTTTTAGAGAATTTTCCACTAACTAAATATAAAGTACTAAGTTTTTTACTACAAAACAACGTTTGTAACCATATACCTGCACCCCTGCAGAAGTTCTCCTTCTCCAGCCTCAGGTCACTGATTGTTTTTTTGGGCCTGCCCGCCTTTTTGGCTCTTCCTGCTCTGTTCACCCTGTGGGCTCACTCCGCTCCCCTACCCTGCCCTCAGTTCCCACCCCCCCAGTGGTTCTAAATTGATCTCCTGCCTACTAGCCCCACCCTCTTCACCAACCAATCAGGATACACCTTTCCCCCTCCCCTTCCTCCACCCTACCTACTTCTCTCCACCACACCCCCAACACACCTAATATCACATCACCCTCTCTTTCTACCTTTTCTGTCTCCAATTACCATGCTCAGCCTTCCTTCCAAAGTCCTTCTCTTCTCATCCTTCCCCTTCCTTCTATATCTATACCAAATCAACTGCTATACTGATTTCCATTTACTCTTTCCTCCTTTTACTCCCCAGCACCACCTTACATCCCACTTCCACAACATCTCAGCTTCTTTAGTTCCCTCCCACCCTCTCTTACTCTTAAAAGTAAAACTTTTCCCTATCTCAAGCAATAACTACAAACTTAAACCAAATCACTATCAGCCTCTTCTATCAAAATACAAAACTAATAAACGTATCCCCAATCCCACTTTCCTTCATTTAGCTGATGATATACACCCCAATCCAGGTCCAAACTTCTCTCCTACAAGTCACCCATGCACCAACTACAAATCCTCTAATAAAACCCTCAAGTTCCTCACTATCAATGCCCAAAATAAATTAACCCTCTTCCATGACAGACTCACTCACAACTCTCCTGACATAGCAGCCATCTCTGAAATCTGGCTAAAACCTCACATCAATGACTCTGAACTCATACCTCCAGGATTTCATTCTCTCCGATCTGACCACCCTAATAGAAGAGGTGGTGGAGTTGCTTTAATCTACTCCAACCTCTTGACTATGACCCCATACCCTAACCCCATCCCTTCTTTCAATAATGCTGAACTAGTAATTGGCATACTAAAAATAAACAACCACAAAAGCATCTGCATTATTTCCCTCTATATTCCTCCTGGTAACAATACCAATACAGTGGAAGACATCCTCTCATGGTCCTCCTCCAATATTAAGCAAGAAACCTTCATTTTGGGAGATGTAAATACTGACGGGAAAAATCAGTAACCCTAATCTAACTGTCAACCTATTCAACTTCATTCAACTTACTAACTCCATTACTAGACCTTAAAAAACTAATCCCCCTGGCACCATACTTGACTGGATCCTAGTATCTCATCCTAACAAAGTTATAAAATCTGGTGTCCTGACCCATTAGGAGACCACCTCCCTGCCTTCAACATTCGAGCCACTCCCACCTCCCCACACTCTCACCACTACATTCAAACTCGTAACCTAACTAACTTTACTCCTACTTCTTTCTCTAACTCCCTTAAGCTAACTAACTGGAACCCCCTAAAAACACTGCCATTAAATAAAGCCGTTGACTATTTCAATTCTACATTCATAACTGTCCTTAACTCCCTAGCTGCTATAAGAAGAAAAAGAGTTAAAACAAAAAACACCCCTTGGCTCACCAACGATACAAAAAAGATTATGCTACAAAGGGATACAACCTGGAAAGCCTACCTTAAACACAAACATCCTGAAATCTTCCTTAAGTTTAAGCAGTTAAGAAACCTTGCCAAAAAACTAGTCATTACAGATAAATAGTCTTAATGCATCAAACTACAAGAAAATCATGCAAGAAATCCCAAACAATTCTGGAATTCTATTAATTCTCTCCTTAGGCCAGGTACAAAAACAGCCTCTGTCCTGATACCAGCAATTCTGACCCAGAAATTGCCTCACTATTCAATTCCTTCTTCACCTCTTCCATCGCTGAGCTAACCAAGACTTTCACCATCAATAACCCTCCTCCCCTCCCTGCTCAATCTTTCCTTCCCTTCCCTTCTCCCCCTCTTTCAAACTAAAACTTGTATCCACCGATCTAATAAAGAAACTGCTCTATAAACTAAAGCCTTGCTCCAATGCCCCTGACAGCATTCCATCCTCCTTCCTAAAAATAGCTTCTGACGCCATTGCTCTACCTATCAGCATCCTAATTAATAGGTCTCTACTCGAATCCTATGTACCTAAACTATGGCGCTCTGCTTTCATTCTTCCTCTCCATAAAGGTGGCAAAAATTGCAATGTCTCCAATTTCTGCCCCATAACCATCCTTTCCCCTATATCCAAAATCCTTGAAAAATGCATCCACCTGTAGCTCTTGTCATTTCTTACCAAACACCAACTACTCTCTCCTACCCAACATGGCTTCCACCCAGGACACAGTACCAACACCGCCCTTCTCTCCTTCTTACATTCTGTCAATTCTTCACGTGACTCCGGTAACATAGTATCCTCCCTTCTACTAGACTTATCCAAAGCTTTTGACACCATCTCCCACACCCACCTTCTAAACCATCTCTCTAATCTCAACCTTAGCCAAAAAACTCTTTCCTGGTTCTCTAGCTACCTTTCAAACTGGTCCCAAGCTGTGAAATGGGGCCAAGCCACCTCTACTTTCCTTCCTACCCCTACCAGAGTACCTCAAGATTCCATACTTGGCCCATTACTATTCAGTCTCTTTATTAATGACTTCCACAAAGCCATTTCCAACACCACAATTGTGCAATATGCTGAGGATTCCACTTTGATCTGCTGCACCTCTAACCTAACAGAGCTCCAAGTTCTAACACAAAATGCCTTTTCAACCACTGAAAACTGGATGCTCCAAAATCACCTCTACCTAAATGCAAACAAAACTAAGATCCTCCTTTTCTCCCCCTCTAAATCCTCATCTCTTGATACAAACTCATTTCAAATTACCAGCCTTATCAACTCTACTATCGAGATCGTAACCTCCACCAAACTTCTTGGTGTTACGATTGATGACCAACTAAAATTTAATACTCATATCCAGCTAAACATAAAAAAAACACACATAAAACTTGGCTTACTGTATAGAAACAACCGCTTTCTCTCTCCTCCCACCAGACTAACCCTTGCCTCTACCTACCTCCTTCCATCTCTACTATATGGCGCCCATCTGCTCATTAATTTATCATCCACACTTACCTCCAAATTGGAACAATGTTACAACAAAATCTCCAAACTTGCCACAAATGCCAAATCCTCCTCTCATCACTGCACCTCCCTTCACTCTCTAAACTGGCTTGAACTCCCCAATCAACTTGACTTTCTCCAAATCACCACAGCCCACAAATTATTGTTCCATCCTACTAACTGCCCTGCTCTTTCCAATATTCTACAACCTTATACCCCCCTTAGACCTTCTCACCAAAACCTGATCACAGTACAAAAATCCAAGCGCCCAGCAGGTCAGCTTCTCTTATCCTTTACCCTAGCCAAAAAGTTGAATGCCCTGCTCATCTCACTAAGAACCTGCAATAACCTAAATAACTTCAAAACCCAACTTCATTCTTACCTCTGTCCAGATAGGATATGCAACTGCACTCTTCAGCCCACACCTCTCAAGCTATCTTCCCCCTTCTCTCCAGGCTAACCTCTTTACCTTCCTAACCTCTTTTTAAATATTGATTGCACTGGTAACTAAACTGTAAATTCTCGTTTTTATACTATATGCCTGTTTTTTCCTCCCGAACATAATAGAAATTGTTAGCATTTTTTGCTATTTATAGCAACCTGTTATTTGTAATGCAAACTGCATTTGAATTTTTCATGTAATTAAAATTGTTGTTTCCTGTGGAGCTTTTCTCCCCGGGCCTCCACTGAAAACGGGCCCCCAAGCCCAGTGGACCTCCCCGGTAATCAAACTGAAATAAATAAATAAATAAATAAATAAATAAATAAATAAATAAATAGAGACTTATGGGCACTAAATCATTACTGTTATTTGAGGGACATGGGATACAGGCCTTGTATCTCGTACTAATACCACCTGTTGTACATGCAGGAAGATAATTGGCTTTAACAGCTTATGGCAAATGCATGGTACTCTGTCAGGTAATGACTGACACCTTTCACCCCCAAATATTCTTTACAATGTATAGCTACAGATTTTAATCGCTGGATGCCTAGGATTTCACCATTTTTAGACTGAGCCCAGTGCCTTTTAGTACAATCTTACCAGCAGTAATATAGACTTAGCCAAACTGTGTCTTGTTTAGATGAAAACACGGACAGCATTTCCCAGGATGTGCTATAGTTACATCTCCAGCTTGACTGCATTCTTCTTATGTCAGCTATACAGAATGACACCAGCAACACGAATCTCTTTAAGGACTCGGTGGTAAACACTCTTCCAAATAGCAAAAGTGACATATTAAATTATAATACCTTCTAGCCAAACAGCCTCTCTTACACACTGGTGGAAGTCCATAGTCACACCAATGCAGTTGGGTTACCATTTGTAATCCAATAAATAACAAACCACCAAAGAATTTCATACAAAATGTAAAGATTTTACTTTAGACAAAAGATCAGGTGAAAAACATAAAGCAATTAAAATATACACACATGTAAATTAACTTGATGGGGAAGAAATCAAGAAAATATATTTAGTAGTAACAAGAAAAGAAAGTGCAAAAAAAAAGCTTGAAAATATTTTGCTTCATTTACTTAAAAAATCATGATTTGCATGTCTGTGATTTTTTTAAATTTAAGTAACTTTACAGGTGTTCTCTATATCAGAAAGGCAAAGTTGGAATTCTGAAAAGTTAGGAATGAAGCAGCTTAAGGCAACTTGGAACTTTTAACACAAATTCTTGTGAAGAGGTATAAAACATATTCACCAAGTAAATGAAGGTGAGATGAAATATGAGGAAAAAAGTAATACGCTTGGGAGGTTATAAAGATAATGTATGACTAGCAAAGACAAATGCAGCTTCAAGCTACATACCTGTGTAATCTCAATAATGAATTGGACAAACTTTATTGTATAGCTGTATTTATTCTTTTAAATGGATAACTATCTTGCAGTTTCCTTGAATGAAAAATGTGTTCTAAAAACTTTTGTGTTTGGATGGAGAATTTGTATTCTGAAAACAAAGAACACTTTTATATGACCAGTTATGAGGAGCATCTACTTTTAAATGGTTTCCATAATATCATGCAATTATCAACATATGTGGCTATGCATTATTTCTGTACTGCATGTATAAAACCACGTTAGTGTACATAGTGTTAACAGAGATGGATTTGTATTATCATGGTAAAAGGATAAGATACACTGTTCCTTTTTTTTTTGCTCCATGCAAGATAACAATTGGAATCAGTGACTCAATAACTTTTATCAAAGCAGTTGCTCCACACAGATAGAGCCTCCACTCTTCACTGAAAGAAGCAAACATGGTGAACTATAACCCATAGGAGGGTCAGTCTACTATGTTAAAGTTTGTTCAAGAATCTAAAAGTACTGACAACAGCTTTTCTCTGCGACTGGTTTTATTAGTGGATGTGAGTTAGTTATTTTATCTTTTGCTGCTTTGATATTTCTAGGTAGAATGATTTGTTTGTGTGTTTCAAACAGAGGCACAGTCTAGGTGATGAAAAGGCACATAGCACTTGTTGTATATAACATGAGATGGGGTAGTAAAAGTATGATCTTACATGACATTTCTTTGGATTGAGCAGCACCAAATTTTCTCTTTTCTTTCCATTAATTTGGTCAAGAGGCTTTATTTAAGACTTAAATAATGAATGGGCTGCTGTTGAAAATGTAATATCATGTCATTTAAGTCTCTTGAATATCAGTCTTAGTTTTCTGAAAAGTGCACCGTCGATATTAAATCCAGGAATATGGTACCACAGAATGTTTACATTGCATTGAAATGCACTAAGCACAAAGTTACACACACACACACACACACACACACACACACACACACACACACACACACACACACACACACACACACACACACACATATATGCATACATATATTTACATATGGGGGTCATGATGTTCCATTTTGCTTTTGTCAAGGAATGGGAAAGCCAGTTCAGTTCATTGAAAGGGAACTATCCTGAAACTATCAGCTTTTATGTGTGCAAGATTGTAGAACAGAAGGGATTGCACTTTCCCAGTTTTGATGTTATGTTGGATTTGGTATATACAAGTAGCACAGTGGGGGCAACACACATGCAAAAAAATATGTGTTTTTAATTCTTCTGATGAGATAAGATTGATCATTTGAGGTCTGACTTTTTGGATGTTTACTATAATTCCATAATATTAAATATATATATATATATATATATATATATATATATATATATATATATATATATATATATATAAGTAGATGGTATGGTAGTGGCATTGGTCTCCTACATGTCAAGGATGTATGTGATGATGGTGAAAACACCCTGAGAAAAAGCTTTAGTACAAGTACAGAACTTCACTTTTACATCTTATTTTTCATAGATTTAGGACTTACAATGATAGATCCAACGATTAGGATAGGGTCACTGGAATTACTAAAAAGCTGGCAGAACATTTTGGAAGTTTTTTGAAGGATTGTCTTTACCCTAATGCAAGAGTCTATTGAGATTTCCTCTCAGTAATGGGATTAAATAATTGTCACTGTTATTCAACATTAATGGCAAAAATCATCATTCTCAAAGGTACAGGTGCACCTTATCCAGTGTGGAGTTTGACAGCTTAGTAGCAACTTCAGTAATCCTGCTAAAATGCCCACTGGCCCATATGAACTGCTAGTTTTTTTTTTCATTAACTAAACATACATGTGGTGAAGTCCACCTGTGAGAATCCCACAATGTAAACATTAAAATAGTCCAAAAGAATAGGATGCTATGCTATTCAGGCTAAACACCAAGCAAATAATTCACTGTTTTTCGAATTAGGCTGCTACATGTTGCTCTTCATATAAAAAATAATTCCTTTATTGGGTATACTTAATAACTTGTTTTAAAAAGTATACACAGTAAAGGTTTTAAATTTATAGTCCCACTAAGGTCACATGATTAATAGATTTAAAGAAACATCCATAACACCCTATAAATTGAACATGATTAAAGTTCCTGTAAACCAACACACTAAGCCTAAATCAAATATTTAAGTACAAACTGTAAAAAAACAATAAATGAATAAATGCTATAAAGAATATACTATAAAGTATATCTATATCTATTTTTGCAATATTTTCTTTATAGCATTTGTCACGTTTCACTTTAATAAAGAAACAAAACTCCAAAAGACCTTTGATATCCTTTATTGATTCAGATATAAGAAAACTAATCATAACTTTATTAATCATAACTTAATTTCTTTGCTCATCATCAAACCATCACTTGACCATCCATAAGGGCTGCGTAGCACCACTCATCCTTCCTGAATAGGCAGTGTTCTCCATCTGCTCGCTTATTCTTACACTTCAGGCAGCGTCCAACCACTCACCTTCATACCAAAACCTCATTTCCATCCAAACACTAGGTGCAAGTGGCATCTACCTGCTCGCTTTCACCACTTCAGTCTTCCTTATTTCAAAAATGTACACCAGATGGGGAACAGAAGAGGGACAAGTCTGTTCTTCTCCGCCTACCAGCCTAACTCAGGCTATTCCCCCTAACTAACACCAACCTTTAACCAACTTCTCCAAAACAATCCTAAGTTCAAATTAAACAAGTCTAAACCAAAATCATTAAGGTGAACCCCATCCTCCCTGAACCACATAGGCTCCCTGTCAGCAAACTCTTTATGCTGTATGTTTCTCACTCCCATCACCCCCAACTGCTTTAACAACCTAAAATTTACAAACTTCTACACCTGTTCAACTGCCAAAAATGTTTTAGTATTCCACCAAGACAACCAAGGAATAATCTCTGATCAGTCTAAGCACAAATGTGGGTATCACTTCCTTAAAGCTAACAGATCCTCCTTTATTTGATAAACCAACTGACGTTTTGGCATCAAACCAAGATCGCTACCTGCCAGATGCACCAGCAAGACTTGAAGAAGCCCCACCTGAGCTTGTGTCACTGTAAATACCTGCAACAGCTGGTTCTACGTGAGCCCTCTACTGCTTTTGACACCATTCCCCACTTGGGTATTACAGAAACACTCACCAGCCTGAACATAAACCCCTACATCATGAGATGGGTTGCCAACTGGCTTACAGACAGAACTCACATGGTAAGAATAGTGGGCTCCAGGTCTGACTCTAAACCAGTCACAAGTGGTTTCCCACAAGGCTTGGTCCTGGGACCCCTACTGTTTGGCATATACTTCTCAGAAGTACAGGCAAACACAGGAGGACTATGGCTAACCAAGTTCGCTGATGACTGCAAACTGGGAGCCATAATCGACTCTCCGGCTGACATGGACATCCTCCAAAAGGGCCTTACTGAGGCGGACACATGGTGTGAAAGTCATGGCCTCAAGCTAAATGCCAAAAAATGCATAGTCATCCTGTTTGGGAAAAACAAAACACCCATGAATCACCACATAGGTGGCAGCCCCCTTAATACAGAAGAGGTAATAAGAGATCTGGGGACCCAGGTAGATAGTAATCTCTCCTTTGACAATCATATTTCCAAAGTAGTTAGGAAATCCTTCTATATGGTCCATCTAATTACTAAAGGGTTTGCATCTAGAAATAAAGAGGGTATAGTGCCCCTCTACTCGTCACTCATTAGACCCATCATAGAGTACAATGTCCCATTTGGGATGTACCTGACAAGACACTTCCAACAGCTGGAAAGACCACAAAAGTACCTCACCAAGAGGATTACTGGCCTCAAACATATGTCCTATGCAGCCCGACTGAAAAAACTCTGGCTGTACTCAGTGGCATATAAACACTCAGAGGGGATCTCTGCCTGACTTACAAAGCCATGTCCAACTCAGAATTGATGGACATGCTCCACCTAAAGAAATACAAGTCACTACGAGCCATGCGCTCTACTGAGCTAAACTTCACCACAACAATAAATGGAACATGCTGGAGGGATAGATTCCTGTCACAGAGACTCCCCATGGTTTGGAACAAAATTCCAAATTACATCAGGCAGAGCCCCTCACTAACACTCTTCAAGAGAAACCTTGACGAGTGGATGGATAACAGAAAAAACACCCCTGGGATCACTTCATTGGCTCTGCTTGACAGAGGATCAGTTAATTAATCAATGGGGTGGCAAAAGCCGACACCCTCTGGCTAGGCTTATAAATTCCCTCGGGCAGATAGCCTAGTACCTACCTATGAACCTAAGAACTCTTCAACCAAACCGGTGTAAACCCAACGCAGAACCGTTACTCCTAACAGCAGCCCTTTTTGCTGCCCAGTAAATGTATGAATGACCTATAATGAGAATCCTTTTGCCTTGAGAGAAAAAAAAAACTTAATTAATAATAGGAGTACAAACACCATCCCCTATCAAATATAAACCAAAAAAGCATTGGAAGACCATCACCCCACACTCATAATGACTTCAATCAAACTACCAGCTCTTGCCAAATCTGACACCCTACCCATCCTAACAGAATGAATAGAAAATCTCTCTCTCCATCCAAACTTATGCTATCGAAATCCCTTCTCATCACTGAAATCAACTGTCTCCCTATTATTGGCCTACCCCTTTTTGACCACAAAACTAAATCCTGTGAACTCCCTTTATTAGACCTGAACAATTTCCTTACCCACACCACTAGACACATCTGCTCCAACCTGTCCTTCACTAAAACTATTTGCACACCCTTGCCCACCTGGTCATTCTTAGATGTCCTTAAACTAATGTGAACTGCACCAGGCCTTAACATAACATCCTTCCAAACCAAGAATCCAAGCAACTCTGACACCCTAAAAGCTCCAAAGTACATCCAAACACTCAATGTCACCCACACAACATAATCCATGATTCCTGCAACAAAACCTTTAAAACCTGTCTTGTCACTGACCAATGCTTGTCCTTGTTCAAACCTTCCTCCCTACCCCATCCCTTAAACACTTACTCCACCATCCAGGACTTAGTGAAATCCTACAATCTCGCCATTCGAGCAAACACACCGATCGCTGCCAAGTCCACCTTAACCGATTTTACCGCCTTACCCTGTGCCCTAGCCCAAGCTAAATATCGCAACAACAACTCTTCTGACGACACACCTGCCTCCTTTGGTAACTGTACAACAAACCTGTCAAAATCATACAACACCTTACCATAAGCCTTCCTGGTTGACACCGCCCAGGACTGTTGCACCAACTTCCTAATCACTGCAGCCTAATTCACCACACCTCATTTGGTACCACCACAGGGTCCTATGCTCCCATCTGGGCCAACTGACGGAACCTAGAAAACTGAAAGCGAGACAAACTATTAGCAATCCCATTCCTCATCCCTGGCACATGGACACCTATAAAGGAAAAATTAATCAACAAACTCTGCAGAACTAACTTAGCAAGAACAACAGTAAATGTTCAGACTTAGCCATCTTAACCTGTAAAACCCACACCACTGCAACATTATCAGAATTAAAAATTACCTTCCTGCCCTGCAACGGTTTCTGTCACACAACTGATGCCACCCAAATCTGCATCAACTCCAAAAATGCAATATCCCACTTCCATTCCTCTGGCCACTCAGGTGGCCATGGCAGCACAAACCACTCATCCATAAAAATGCCCCCATACCAGTGCCTCCTGCTATATCAGTGAACAGCTGCAAATCCCATTGCTCTACCCAATCCACCTTTCAAAAGTGATGCCATTAAATTGCTCTAAAAACTGCAACCACAAAGGTAATTCCTCATGAATCAATTTGCCAGTTGTCACCCAATGGTACTTACTTTTACCCCCTTTCAATAGAAATGCTATAGACCTACAAAAGGTCCATCCTGGGTGAACAGCCCAACAGGCAAAATTCAAGAGTCCTAAGAATTCCATAACATCCTTCACCTGCACCTTGTCCCTAGCCTTCATCCAAACTATCCTCTCTTTTAGCCTAGCTACCTTCTCCTCAGGCAAGCAAAACAAACCCTGTTCTGTAACCACTATTAACCCCAGGACATCTAATACCTTCACTGGACCTTCCAACTTGTGGGTGGCCACAGCCTCAAAAACTCACACATAGCTACTGCAGCTCCCTCAGTCCCTTCACCTACCAGCACAAAGTCATCCAAGTAATGAACCGTCCCCTGCGTATCCACCTGATGCTGACAAATCCAATATAAAGCCATGTTAAACTTTTCAAAGTATAAGAGGCTACTGAGCATCCCATTGGCATGGCTTTGTCAAAATAAAACTAGTCTCAGATCACCATGCCCAACAACAGCCAATCCTCCTCTCGAACTGGAAAAAGGCGAAAAGCAGACTCAATGTCCTTCTTAACCAACCATGGATCTTTAAACCCTCTAATGACATGGACCACATCATCCAATGACACATAACTCACTTTAGCCTCCTCCACTGAGATGAAGTCATTGACAGAATTTTCCTCAGGGTAAGACAAATGGTGAAGCAAACAAAATTCCACTGATTTCTTTTTAGGTACTAATCACAATGATGAGACCTTAAAGCTGGCGAATTTAGAGGGGTATCAAACAGGCCCAGTAACCAGCACACCTGTTGATCCTTCCCCACCAAAGCCTGCAAAATACCCTTCCTCCCCCACACTAATCTCAAATTTTTCCAACTGCTCAATTGCCTACCAATTTAGACTTAATGGAAAACCCCTTCAATAAACTTCAATCAATTCCTGAGCCACCACTGGTTGCGGGTACTGCAAAAACATGTCCCACAAGACATGAAGCTTAATAGGAGAATGTGTCCCTGAGTTGCTCTCTTGCCTGTTAAAGAAATGGGTGAACACCTGCACACTTTGAGAAAGCATGCAGGAATCTGCATGCTGCCAGTGAAGCTGTCCATCATAGTGGACAGCCATATATCAGGGTGTCTCACCTCCCAAATGCATGGACCTATCAACTGCCTTCCCCTTGCGAAACCTCTGATTATATCACAACCAAGTATTACTAGCCTGTATCCTTTGCATCTTCCTGTATTGTCAAAAAGTAAGTCAAGAACGGAAGGGCCAAAGTACTTTCCTTCTCCAACCATGCTTCCATATAGTAAACAAATCTCAAAACTCAATTCTCCCACGTTCTCACCTGCATTCTCCCCACTTGCCTTCTACCAATGGCCTCTAAGTCTGCGAACAGGTCTTTCTCATTCATTGTCTCAGCTTCCAACAATCGCTGGACACCATCTGTGTCAGTTAGCTCAAAAATGTCAACATACTCCCCTTTCCAAATTTTTTCCTTTACTGAAGAGATTATGTGAGAAGTTAGGAAGACTGCCACCCTCCCTTGCCCCAGCAACTGCTTAGATAACCAATCACCTGGTTGCATCCCAAAATCTGATCCCGCCTCATCTAAGCAAGGATCAGCATCCTCCCCTGTGACAGCAAACTACAAACCATGGCTGGACTGTCCATACCAGAAATCTGTTCCCCCAAACCATACCCCTCTCCCACTAAGCTCTGCAAACCCCCAATACTGTCCACAGGACCCTCCAAAGATGTATGTGAGTTGCTTAGCCCATCATCCAATCTGTGGCTCCCTTGCCCCCTGTCCCTTGCAAATACTGATCCATCCACCCCCCAGCAAGAACTGTAGCATCATTACCTGCAGGAGCAGCAAGTGCTGAGCCCACTGGCAAGACCTCTGCCACCATCTCCTTGCTAGGCCCAACTGGTGCGTTCTTTTGCCTCTGGCTGCCTGCTTGCCCCTCATTGTTTGCCATATATTGTGATTGGCTTGACCCTGCACCATTGCCGTTGTAGTCTCACTATTTGGCATCTCTTGAAAAAGGTCCTCCACCTGAGCCACAATGTTCTCCCATCTCTGTTGCAAGGCCTGGATATCCGCCATATTGACCACTGACACCTGGAATGAGATAGAAAGACTGTAAGTGAGACATACTAAAAAAAAAAAAAAAAAAAAAAAAAAAAAAACACATTGATTAGCTATCTGATATTTGTCGTAGCATTTACGTCTATTCTTATAGAGAAGGGCAGTGATAGCAGAAGCACAATAAACAGAAAACTGTTTTAACTTTAAAGGCACTCTGTCTCGTTGGACCACACCTGCTGCCCACACTTAGAAGTTTAGTCTGTTCTACAGAACATGCACATTCACAGCAGCATTCAGCATGTGGAACCACTCCATTTCATTTGATGCAAGCATGCAAAAGCTGAGGCAAAGTTTCATACCCTGTACCTTTCCACAGAGAGCTGTTTACAATGCAAGAGTCTTAATCCTCTGCACTAACTGGAGCATTCACAGACCCTGTGCAGGTTTTCCCATAGCTTTGTCCCACTCATTTGCTAATCCTTCAAACAGGGAGTCAGTCTCTGCATTTCCAGGGGCAGTGGGGCCACATTCTCAGCCAAACACACCGGAGAGCAACCACATTACTCCAAACAGAGCCTTGAACCACCAACTGCCTCTGCTTTCTATGAAATCACTGGCACATTATCAAATTTAGCATTTAGAACAAAACAGTCATTTAAGCCCCTAGAGTGTATACCCTTCAGAAACTCTGCAGGCATGCTCGTAGCTTTTATTGGTAGCTAAGTATGCTTATAGTCACATTCCAACTGCAACCCCTTAGATATACTGACCATTAACAACATGATTTTTTTTTAAATCTATTAAATTTATAAAATCAAGAGAATAACAAAAGCAAACTGAATAGTGCATTATCTATTCAAAAGCAGCATAAATGATAAGTATGAATAACCATGTATACCTTTAAGTAGCAACCGATTTGTCATGTCCAGTTTAATACCTGCTGTTCTAACTGCTTTCACGTTTCTATGACAGTATTTAGAACAATGTACCTATTTTTGGGCCATTGATCCCCTTTCATTTAATCCTTTGTCCAGACCTCTAGCTAACAGATTGAAGTTATGCATGGACTTTTCTTTTTTTCTAGTTCAAACCACCACTGCGCATGCACAGAACCAGTCATTACACTTGCGGGCCTCATTGCCTACGAAAATACCACCCCGAGGTGATCACCACCACTGCAGCGTAAAGGCCACCATACCACCACTGTCAGCACCATCATCCAAGTGGCAATGCGACCACCCCACTTAAAGCCACCAATTACCTAAGCTGCCTTCAGAAGCAACGGACTCCATCCTAAGCAAAGGCTTCAAGGACGTTGGACAGGGGACTCCAGGTATGCAAATACTAAGCAAACCATCAATCCATCATTACCACCTGACGCACCTGAAAACATGAAAAAAACCTACCCCCTCAGCTGGCTGAACACACCACCTTCCTCCTAAGATTAAGGACATGAAGGATACACCAATCTCCCTATCCAGGACCTAAGTAGGGTCCCGAGCCCTATGCCTACCCTCCGGACCACCAGTGATCTCCACAAAAAAAAAAAAAAATATTAAAATAGGAAAACGCTACTCACCTCTCCTTTCCTATTAATCACCCAAGGCCTAGCTTACCACCTGCAAACCTCAGGTCGTCTTCAGACGTGATCTTGCACTCAGCAAAATCACATGAAAATGTGCTTCCAAGGTAGTTCCCAATACTCAAAAACCCCTAAGACTCATCTCATCCCTACCTCACTTCCTCCCTCCATCCTTCCTTAATTAACCTTTCCTTGTCCTAACTACTTTTATACAGCCTATCCTTTCCAACCCCAACCTTCCCTTACCTACCCATCTACCCCCCTCACTAAAGATGTCCCATAACAAATTTGTCTGTTCCAAACATCATTTATTGTTGTTTTAGAGTTTGTACGTACGTCTTTAATTTAGCCTATGTGTATTTAGGTTGATTTACAGGAATAGTAATCATGTTCAATTTACATGGTGTTATGAGTGTTTCTTTAAATTTGTTTGTAGAACACTCCTCAATCAAGCACTAAATCATAGTGGGACTAAAAATGTAAACCTTTGTTGTGATGTTTGTTCCTAAACAGTCCATGCACTAGGTCGAAAGTACTTAATGTTTTTTTAATAAAGTTGTGTGATTTTCTCTTCATTTCTGGCTTCCAATTTGTTTCTTGGTCTTTATTTGTGTTTTTTTTTGGATGTTAACTGTGTGTCTTATGCAAAGATGAGATTGTCACCTGGCTAAGACATTTCAAAAGGTCCCCAGCCTTTAGTGTACAACATGCATAGGGGTTTCTGTTAAACTTTTGTTCTCTGAAAAAGGGAATAAAAAGGTATTTGTGGGTAAATAGTGGTTCTCTTGAAGCCTTGGTGTCAGTAGAATGAGTAAGAAATATAAAAAAATATATAAATATATTGTGGCTGCATTTGTCATGCCATGTCTTTTATCTCTTTTCACTTAAAATTAGGAAGTATCATTTGTTAAAAAATTACTTGTCCTAGTGCTAACAACGACTGGAGGAAATAAAACATTTTCATTGATTCAGTATGCCATAATATTCAAGGAAAAATATTACGAAATCATGTGACTGCTATTTCACAACAGACAAATACATCAAGAAGCAAATTTACATGAAACTGAAATCCGATTCTACATTAAAGGCTTTGTTATTAGAATGGAAAACCTTCACACACATTTATTTACCCAAGTGGCAAGATGCTAAATTTCTTAATGGGTAATCACCTAAGGTCAAATGATGTGAATGTTCTCCGCCAGGAAAATACTGACACCTGAAGTTATTCAGTAAGAAAAGGTATGGAGTTTAGAGTTTCTTCCCTTTTGAAATGCCACCGGATAGAACAGCACGTATAATTTGGAATTAGGAGCAAAAGAAAAAGTGTTGGACTTTTCTTGTTGTCTTAAGCTACATAGTGGCAGCACATTGATCAGAAGCTCTTTTCTGTTCAGAAGCTCTGTTAGTCATTACTGCAGATATGCTGCACAGGCTTTGATGCCATTGTATGTCTCTGTACTTCAGGAATAAAAAGTTGCCTGCCTCAGAAATCACCTGTACCAAAAAGAGAGGAAGATCTACTGATATAGAAAAGAAAAACAACTTTATGAACAAGAAAAGAAACAATTTACCAAACATGAACGGACATCATCAGCTGAAACTCTATATTGCTACACTCCTTTAGAAGTTCAAATGCTGTACATTTTCATCTTCACTGAAATCAATGTATTTTTAGTGCACAAGTAAAATGTACTTGTAAGGTATTGTTGCACTGTGAGGAAGCACCTCATCAAAAGTACTTTATTAAAATTTCTTTGCATTTGAGCAGTTTTGCCAAACTATAACACTACCAGTACAACACTACACAAAATAGTATCAGTTTTTGTCATTATCAAATACTTCCATCGACACACTAATACAACTTGCTTTTCCTGTTTTCTTATAGCTATTCTATTGGCATCTGGTACAGCATTTATATTCCATTTCTGCCCCATGTCATTTCCTCAGTTTCAACTGAGAGAGAGATAACAGTAAAATAAACTAAGAAGACTCCAGGAAACTAGACAAAACCATCAAAGTCTTGCTTCAACCTATATGTGGATACCTTATTAAATATGACAACAATTTTTTTTAACCATTATAATGGGAAATATAGTATATCTCCAGTTACATAACTCCATTCACTTCCCTCCTGTGTGTTTTGCATTTGTTGTTTTTCCAGTTACTGCATGGTGATGAAAAGTGACAGTTGTGAGGGACAGTAGGTCATCTAGTGACTGAGGGAAGACTACTTCATTGATTTGTACCAAACTAGGCATATCCAGCAACTGCAATATCTGCAAAGGTTGTTCACTAAAAGAATACAGGGCTTAAGTTACATGTCCTATGCAGACCACCCCAAGGCCCTATCCCTGTATTCTGTCTCCTACAGTCTCTTTAGGGGAGATCTATGCCTAGCATACAAGGCATTTCAGACCCTGCTTTGATAGCTCTCCTGCATATCCACAAAATAAACAACACCAGAATTACCCATTCTAAAGACTTAAAACTTGCGTGTGATATAAAGAGGACCTGCTGGAGATACAGGTATGTATCCTAGAGACTACCCCATCTCTGGACCAGGCTCCCCATCCATGTGAAGCAGAGTTCTTCCGTTACCCAGTTCAAGTGTAATTTGGACAATTGGATGGGGAACAGGAAGTTCATCCTCCTTTGGCACCTGTGCCTCTAATGGACATAGGCAGCCTGTAAATGGTTCATCTCCCAGGCCCATGCTTATGTTTATCAAGGGTACCTGCATTTGTCAGAGATTTGAGATGCATGGCTAGGCTTAAAAAGGCCCTTGTGGTCATTAGCCTAGTAAACGACTATGCACCTATTTCATTCCCAGCAAATCTTACATTTGTTACCTCATATTATACCACCACTTGACTAAATCTTTTGCCAAAGTACTTTGTAAGCACAGAGCCTTATTGTTCAATCATTTCACAGTCAGTGTGTTTGTTTTGCTGTGATTGACTTTGCTTAAGACATTAGTTAACATTTCTAAATTTCACCCCCTAACTTTGTTTTTTAACTGGGAGTTAACCTGGCAAAAAGGATGCTTTCAGCCAAAATAAATAAATAAATAAATACAAACATACAGGTTTATTACTCTATATAATTAGCAGAGGTTGGAGTCACATTTAAGTGTTAAACCTACATTCAGGTTTCAACTTAAGTTTCACATGATGCAGAATCATGTTAATTCTGTGTCCATGTTCAAGTAAGTCAAGTAACTGAATAGTCAAGTAGGTCATAACTCAGACTTCTCTGCACAGAATTGGTAATCCAGAAAAATAGTTGTTTTCTACAGATAAAGATGAATACATAATTTAAAATAGTCGGCATGTCTCTAACGAGTCTTTCTCTCACATTCTTATATTATGCACATGAGGAATCCATTTGTCAGTAATGAGAGTTCTAGTTCATTGTAGCCATTACTTTCACAATAAAACGAGAACTCATACAAAACATTCTGACACAAGATGTTTCATTTGTCTTGTATTTTTGTGCTACATTTCACCAAACCCCGTCAGCATCCAGATCTAAATCATTACACTAAATGAAATGACTTTGAAGGATTTGTAGGAAAAAAGTAAACTAAAACATAATTCAATAAGCCAAGTCAAGTAGCAAAGAATGGCAAAGCCATGACTATAGCCCAAGCAATGTGAGGAAGAATTGGAACTCAGGTGACTGACAGAGCTACCAGGGAAGATGGGCAAGCTTATCCTGTGGGTGGCGTGGCATGCTGATGGAGGGAGATCACTCATGAAGCCCCAATTAGGGATGGAGCCTGGAGTGATCAGTGGGATAGAAAGGTATGCAGGCTGACAGAGGAGGCATGAGTGTTCTATGGCCCAGGGAAGTTGTATCTTCACAAGCCATGCCTCATGGCCTGCCCAGTCTATAAATGAATATCAACATGCCAGTGGCAGGACCTTGCTAAAAATAGTTTGGTATAAGTATAAAGGTGTAGTGTGATCTTACAGTGTGTGTGTGTGTGTGTGTGTGTGTGTGTGTGTGTGTGTGTGTGTATATATATATATATATATATATATATATATATATATATATACATACATATATATGTGTTTGTGTGTGTGTATACATACAAATATATATATATATATATATATATGTAAAATAAAAAAATGGAGGCTGTGATTTTGGGTTAGACTGTCTGAGGTTCGAGTATATGACATTTTGTGGAAATGTTATATAAACACACACACACACAAACACACACACACTCACACATGTGTGTGTGTGTGTATATATATATATATATATATATATATATATATATATATATATATATATATATATATATATATATATATATATATATATATATATATATATACATACACACACACACACACACACACACACACACACACACACACACACACACACATACACACACACACACACACACACATACACACACACACAAACATTGCTATATATTTTTTTCAGTAAATGCATAGTCCAACTTATTCAGCACGTTATACCTTTGTTGTCTTTTGAAATCTTATGACAACCTCAAAAATCTTAAATTCATAACTGAATTAAGCTGAATAGCACTTTCAGTCATTTGTGAGAGGTGTGTGTATAGTACCACCCCCCCCCCCCCCATGGCAGAACTCTTTCTCACTGGGTGCACTCAAAGCTGCCACTGATGTCATTCTTAAGTTGAACAATGGTGGAAGACTCCAGTTGTTTATGGTGGAATGCAAAAGGCTGTTCTTTTTATTAATGATGATCCCAAGGACTTCAGGAAGCCATTTTCTTACCATTTGTGTGGTATGCTGAAAACATGGCTGACTTACCATTATTTATCCACTGAAAGTCCTTCTCACCCATTGAAGGACTACTTTCAGCCAGTGGTGCACTCTGTGCATCAGCTGCCTCTGGGGGAATATCTAGTGCACACAAACAGAGGAAATGCAGTATATTATGTTATAGTTAAACTGTAAGATTTGCACTTAAAAATAACTTGTCAGTGTAAGGTCGTATTTAGAACACTTTTTTTGCTTTTTAGCACTAATGCTTACCCTTCACCTATAGAACCATCACTTCATTAATCTGTTCATCTATTAAAATATTGTGTGTCAGCCACAGAAAGACAAATGAAAGATTCATCACAGCAGCTTTCAGGTGCACATGGTCAGGAAAAAGTAGGTGTTTGTCACTGCTCTGTTGTTCAGACATTCAAACTTTCACTCAGAATTACTTGTGGATGATGACCTTGGATCATAGTTCTTAAAAGTAAACATCTTTCTATTTTCTAAATTTGGATTGATCAAGAGCACAGAGTGGACCACAACACTTGTCAAAATGTTCTATCCCTGTGTAAGATATGTGACTTCAAATAATGCCAGAATTTCAACAAAGTCCTTAATTTCACTTCATCATGTCATTCTGAATTGCCCATCATCTTTCTGCTCAACTCAACAATTTTGAACAGCTTCTGGGATTCACAGGTGAACAAACTTGTAAGCTATCTTAAAGATGAATTAAAATAACTAGTGACAGTGGTTGAGATTCTGTGATGCCCAATTGCCCCTTAAACTTATCTTTGAAAGAGGTGTTTTTGCAGAATAAGAATATTAGATGACATCATTTAAAAATAGATGAAGTGGATATTTTGGTCTTTTTTTCTTAAATGTATCTCTTATAACATCTTGTAACACGATGGCAAAACACTGCAGGTTGTGGTGTTTTCTCCCTCAGTCATGTTCTGAGTCTCACTCTTCTACATCATTCCATCATTCCAAATGTCAGCATCATGAAGATGGCCATTGTCATCCTCCTCCTCATCTCTGTCCACTGTACCTGAGAAGTATGTGACAAATGCCTTATTTATGTGCATTGTCACAGATGTAGTAATTTATCTTTTTCTTCTATTTGTATTGCTCTCTTACTTTGTCAAACGTAAATTACTTTTGGTATGGATCCATTGAATCAGTCTGGAATTAAGTGAATTTTCATTTCAAAGTCTTCTGTTTCTTTTTTCTTTTCTTATGCAGATGGTTTACTTTGCGTAACTGTACAGTTGTGGAATAAATTCATATTTTAATTGACCTTTGATGAAGGTCAGTTTGGTTTGGAGAATTTCCTCTATTATCTGCACAGATAAAAAGAAGAGACAGCTAAATTGTAACTTCCATTTTTGAGAATATTGTAACATACCAGAAATGCATATTTAGTATATTTAACTTTGTACTAAATACCATTAAGTATTTATATTTCAGTAATCACTGAAAGTAGAAGATGCGGATTTCCTTGACTTAATGGCATTGCAATATTAAGTTTTGAATGTGTGACATATTTCTGACATTTCCTAAAATGGTGTATTTTAAATAGTTAAATCCTAAAAAAATAAAACAAATCAAGGTCCCCAACTTATTTTTTTACCCTAAGTCCATTTAATTGTCAAAAAGTGAAGCAATCAGTCATTGGTATCCAAGTGTGAATTATTGGGTCATAGGTACTTAAGTGAGCTCTTGATTTGTGAGGATCTTTTGAAGCCTAGCCATTCCCTTGTAACTTTTAACACATATTTTAAGGGCAAATAAACCAGAGATGAGTAGAACACTTAAATGTTCCCCCTACCCACAAGGGGAAAGTGTGCTAAACCGGTGTGAAATTGAGGTTACCCATCCTTTCATCTAGACTGAATAGTGCAAGAGATGTACTTTGCTTTATGTGTAGAGGAAGATGACAGGACAGAAGTCCTATTCTCTTTTATACATAGCTATCCCTCCAACATGTTTCTATTTATTCTGTATACAAGATTAAAATCTGTTGATCAGGTGTTTATACTGACATTGGACTTGCAAATGTGCAGTAGGTCTAGCAGGATATAATCTGATGAGGCTCTGTATGTGAGGCAGAGATCACTCCTCAGTAGTCTGTATGACACTAAGAAGGGGAAAAGGCTTTTGGATGGGCTTCATAATTTTTATGATAAAGGCATTGTAGGTTATCATGTTGTGTCAAATGTTTAAACAGATGCCTACCAAAGGGGACATTGTACTCTATGACTGGCATGATAAGTGTGGAATACAGTGGACTGATGGCATCCCTCTACTTGGACTCCATACTCTTAACTTCCTGATAATACTGGATCTACAGTGATCAAAAAAAGTTCATTGTCTGCATAAGTTCTTGTCTCTGTTTACTGGATCAGTTTTAGGGGTGTTATCAATGTGATAGTTAGAAGGGACTTCTTGCATGCTGAAAGATACAGTTATATATTGCATGGTATTTCATTGTAGTCCATGGTTTTGACACCAGCTATTTGTTTTGAGTAAGACCTTCAGGGATGATCTTGATTTCCTCTGGAGAGTTTATGATGGCACCAAGGTTTCACTCATCTGCAAACTAGGTCGGCCATTAATTCTTAACATTAGCTTTAATCTCTGGGAAGTAAAAGCCAATTAGTACTTGTCTCAAGGATTGAACCCTGGGATGCACCTCTAGTTACAGGTCCTTTTAAAGGAGGTAGAGCAATCTAATCTAATTTCCTGGGTTCTATTTGTGATCCAGTTTGCTGTCTAGTGAGTTACATAGGGATTAACATTTAGCTGGGATAGTTTTTCAGCAATACACTTTAGTGCGGAATGGTATGAGATGGTGTCAAATGCCTTTAAGAGTTCTAAATATATGGTATTTACTAATTTGTCCTATTCCATTGCTTCATTAACCTACTCAAACAAGTCAGCCAGGTTAAGTAGACAAGATCTTCCCCGATGCATCCAAACTGGCTTGGATTGAGAGTTTGCGAATTACCTATGTCCTTATTTATGAATTCCATAATGACCCTTTCCATAGCCTTACAGGCTGGTCAGACTTATGGCTCTATAGTTACCAGGTACCAATGACACCCCATCTTTCTGATATTGAATAGCCTCTGTAGGGTGTCTGGTAGGTCCTTTAGCAAGCTGGCTATTAGCAGTCCAATACATTATCCAGATCCATAGAACTGATTCTCGTAGCCTTGGATAGTGCCTTGAGCACTTGTTCATGGGAGATTTGAAGGGTGTAGGCATGAGTATGAGAGCTGGAGATGTCAGATAAGGGTGGTGAAGTTAGAGGTAAATTTATTCTGCTAGTAGATTGGCTATTTTGTCTTGGACTGACTATATAATATAATTTACAGTTACCTCTGTGCAGTGTTGGGCATTGTTTCTAAGGTTTATCACATAGTTAAAGAAGGCTTTATAGCTGTCCTATGCCTGGGTGGATATTTTCACCTCACACATGTTGTGATTGATTTGATTAGGATCCAGAGTTTTTTTTTTTTGCATCTTGAGAGTTATATTTTACTTTTATGTGCAATCTTTGTTCCTTTTATTCTAAATCACGTCTATATTTTGGTTTCACCATAGGGTGTTTATTTTTGAATATGGAGTTGTTTTTACTTTGACGTGGGCCAAATGCATTTATGCAGGTATTTATTTGTGCTTAGAATTTGGCAATAAGGATTCTACATAAGCAATGAGGTCCATGAGTAGGAAGAGAATGCTCAATTTAGCTATGTAATTACTTACTTTTAATAAATTAGCCATGGCATAATCACAGAATACCAAACTATTGAAGGATAATTCTGGGTTCAGTCTTACAGATTCATAGGATGATACTAGGCTATTGGCCCAGAGTCCCTTATAAGCATAGCCAAGAATTTTGCCCATGTTCCCACAAAGTAAGCACCTGTTTCCCCTGTCCAACAGGGACACAGGTGGGATCCCAGGGGTGTATTTTCTGTTTCCCATCCAGTCATCCAGGTTCCTCTTAAAGAGGGCTAGAGAGGTACTCTGCTTAACATGGAGAGCGAGTCTATTCCACAGATGGGGGAGACTCTAGGACACAAATCTGCCTTGCCAACAAGTTCTATTAATGTCACAGACCCAGTTTAGGCCTTGCGTGCTGGTTGCCCAAGTGGATTTTGATTTATGGATATGCAGCAACTCCATCAAGGCTGGGTCTGAGAAGGCCTTGCATGCCAGACACAGGTAAGCAGTCTGTATGAAACTGAGTAGAGGGACATGGCATTTAGCCTGTTTGTATTGGACAGGTGTTTGAGACCCTGGATTTTCCTGGTCAGGAACCTTTGTGGTCTCTCCAGCTGCTGCATATGCTTGGCAAGGTACATGCTGAAGGAGGCATTGTACTTGATAATGGGTCTGATAAGGGAGGAGTACAGGGATGTTATGACCTCCTTGTTCCCGGATGAAATACCCTTACTTATGATATGGGCCATGTAGAAAACAATCCTTACAAAGGAGATAATGTGGTAGTCAAAAGTCAGGTTGCTATCAACCTGTGTGCCCAAGTCCCTCACGACTGCTTGCATGCTTAGGACATTGTTATTGATGTGATAATTAGTGGGGATGTAATTTTCCCCCAAGGGGATAATGATGCAGTTGTTGGCATTCAGTTTCAGGTCATGGTCCTGGCAGGAATCATTAGTTTGGGCAAGGCCCTCTAGGATGATGTTCCTATCAATAGTGGAATTTAATTCAGTGCCTAGCTTGCAGTCATCTGCAAACTTAGTCAGCCACAGACCACTGGTTTTGGCTTGTACCTCAGAAAAGTATATCCCAAACAGTACAGGGCCAAAGACTTATCCTTGGGGTATACCATAAGTTACGGGTCTACTGTTAGAGGTGGCTTCCCCTATTTTGACTGAATGGGTTCTCTCACTGAGCCAGTTAGCTACCCATCTGGTAACATATGGGTTGATGTCTAACCGGGAGAATTTATCTATTATGCCCGAGTGCGAAATAGTGTCAAATGCTTTGGCTAGGTCAAGGTAGGTGGTATGCACCATCTTCCCCTTGTCCATGGCTTTGGTGACTGTTTCAAAGAAGTTGACCAAGTTTAATAGGCATGATCTCCCTTTGACAAAACCAAACTATGTGGGGTCAAGTGTTTGGAGGTTGCCAATGTCCTTGTTTATAAAGTCCATGATAATGCATTCCATGGCCTTGCAGATCAGGCTAGTTAGGCTGATGGGCCTATAACTGCCTGGGTCAGTGGGCACACCACCTTTGTGTAAAGGCATGACAGTAGCTGTCCTCCATTTAGCTGGGACGAAGCCAGTGCTTAGGCTTTGTTTAAATAGGGTGCCTAATGGAGCTGTGCGCTCATGCCTGAGTTCATGTAGAATGCAGCCAGGGATGTTGTCGGGTCCCATGAAGACTGTATTTTTTGCTTTTCAGATGGCATTAGTTACCTGCTCCCTGGTGGTGAGGGAAGAGGGGCAGATACTGGGGATGTCGTAGTTTACTGATGGGAGACAGGGGGGTGAAGCGTTCACTGAACCTGTCTACCAGCAGGTTAGCTATTTCTACGACATTTGGGTATGCAGTGTTCTTGACCACCAGTTCAGAGCAGATTTGGGTTTTACCTTTGAGATTGCAGACATTTGTGAAGAAGGCCTTGTGGTTGTCCTTAGTGGATGTGGCCAATTTGTACTCGAAGTTAGCCTTAGAGGATTTCACCAGTGACTTTATTTGCTTGTTCAGACAAAGGAGAGTTTGCTTCCAAACTGGCACCTGTTCCTTCTTGGCCCTGGACAGCAACATTTTCCTTTTATTATAGAGTTTTTTTTATTACTGTTGTCCCCCAGACAGGTTTACTCTTTGTTGAGGAAGATGATTTGGTCCTGTCAGGTATTGCTGAGTCCATACAGCTATGTAGGTTCTCATATAGTTTTTTGGTGTAGGTTTGGACATTTGTGCTAGTTCCAACTGAAGGGATGGTAGCTGTTAAACTGCTTATACCTGCTTTCATGAGATGTCAACTTTGGGAAAATTATTTTTTTGTTTGACCCTGACACGGGGGGGGGGGTGACTTCGAAAGTGATTGCTTTGTGATTGGATCTTACCAAGGAGGATGACACTGTAGGGGTGCTACAGTGGCTACTCATGTTGGTTAGTACCAGATCCAGGATATTTTCACCTCTCATGGGGGTGTCGACCAGATGATCCAATGCACTAGCATTAACAAAGTCAAGGAATCCCTGGGCATTCATGTTTGGGCTAGAATAGGTCTTCCACTCCATGGTTGGGTAGCTAAGGTCACCCAGGATCAGAGTAGAGGGTTGAATCTTGATGTATTCAAGTAAGTTCAGATAGGTGGAGTGGGTGTCCTGAGTCATGGTTGGAGGTCTGTAGCTAGCTATGATTTGAATAGGTGAATGTGACTAATTTGTGGTCCAGTTTGACCAGGAGGTGGGTTAGAAGTGGTATGGAGTACTGCTGTTCTCATGTTGGTGACAACTTAGTCCAGAATTGTTTCAGCACTGGTTGGGGTGCAGAGTAACTGATCCAGAGAGTTTATATTGAATTCCAGCAATCTCTGGGCATATGTGTTAGAGAATATATACATCTCCCAGTTAATGGAGGGATAGTTGAAGTCTCCCCAGGAGAATTTTGTTTGGCTTAATGTGTAGGGAATAATTACTATTTAGGTGATAGTTATGGGCTGAGGGAGACATAGAGGGGATCCTATAGTTAGCCATGACTTGAAAAGAGGTCTTGTTAATGGTAAGTTAGACATGGAGGAGTTCCAGATCATTACCTTGTCAAATCACTAATGCTGCCGTTAGTGTCTTCATCTATTGCAGTGGGTCTGAAGGTGCGGTAGACTTTGAAATCCTACACTGATGGCATGTTGTATGCATATATTGATGTTTTCTAAAGTAAGGTGTGCTTGTAGGGAGTGGATTTTTTTCTTTCTTTTTTTTTAAGGCTGTTAGTGTTTAGTAGCAATACCTTTGTCATGTTGAAAGTGTTTGAGGACTGATGCTGCCTACAAAAAGGCATAATGGGATTGGAAAAGTCATTTACATTGACATATATTATGACTGCGTCATCTGTGTACTTATGTATAGACTTGAGTGCCTGCATGATATGACTAATCCTGGCAAATAACCTTGACCCTCTCTATGCAGTCTGGTCAGTTTTGCATCAGTGTCTCACAATGGAGTCACCATGTTTATGGCTAGTTTTGTATTTCTTTTCAAATTCATACCCACTCTTCAGTTGAGATTGCTCTCCATTTCCTCCATGATTAAATTTGCTCACAATTCGCGGAACTGGGTCTTTCTCATTCAAGTAAGAGTTTATCTGTATTTCAGCTGGCATTGCTGTCTAAGTTAACTAAATACATTGGAAAAGCTTGTTGCATGAGACAGAGTTATGGAGCCTTTATAGTGATGTAAGCAGTTGAGGTGCAGGTAATGACCCTTGGGGGAGCTAGACAATAAGGCAGAGGTGAGATTCTTCCAATGAAGATTGAGAAAGCAACTTTTCGTACTTGAGAAGATAGGTAGGGCTGCTTGCTGACCATGTTAGTTGAGGAATTTAGGAGCAACTAGTTCAGAAAGCTTATTGCATATTCCTTTTCAGTTCTGCTAACCAGGCAGCCATGGGTGAAACATAGGGCGAATGTAAAAGAAACCCTCAAACTACCCTATAATAACTGTCTAAATGATAGACCCACCTGGTCAAACCTTGCTTTAATGATGGGTGACAAATGGGCCAATCGGTTGGAAAGGGGGTTTATGGTCTACTGTCAATGGGAGCAAAGAGTGATTCAAAAATACACTGAAAAAACATCTACAGTATCCCAATAGAAGAACGGATTTATGTGGTGGTGATACTGCTATCAGAATAGCTGAAATCTTTCAGAGGAGTGCCAGTAAGTTAACAGGCAGCACACATGCCTTTACTGCTGGAACATCAGAAGGCTGGGATTTCTATTTCTACCCCAGATATTGGAATTAATTTTGCAAAACTGACACGGCGTGCAGCATAATGGGGGTGCTGCAGTCCTGAATGTGTCATCCTTCATGTGAGAAGTTAAAAATGAAGTTTCGTATGCCTGAGTTGATATTTCAGGTGAATATAAAGAAAACCATGCCAGTTATGGAAAAGAGTTGGAGACGTTCTTGGCTATTGGGATCAACATTTCCCATAGTCTGTATAAAACACCTTGAATCTATCCTGGACAGAGGTCTTTGGCCTAGTGGGACTACCTCAGTCAACAAAGTACAAAATATTTTTACCTGAACTATATCTTGTACCTTACTATAATGGGAAAAACCTACTTTCTTATAAAATAAGATGACATTAACTTACTTTTATTAATAAACTCTCATGTATTGTAACTATACCTTGATATGTCTTCCAGGAAAATGGAATTTAAACTACATTTGAATTGTCAGACAGATTATAAATTTTGTTGATAAGTATGCATGTGTGTGTATTCTTTTGCAAGCACACACACATGCTTATTTTGTATTCTAGATTATTTCATCATATATGTGTTAATCACAGTAGTTAAGCCACTGTGCAGTATTGTTTAAATTCTAGCTTGCTCAAACAAACTAATATTAAATAAGGTAGGTATTCAACACTCTATCTGAGATCAAACAGAATAGCAATACAATGACCCTTATTACATAATATAGGAGCAATCTGATCATGCTGCATTTGATGTTTTCTTGCACTTACTGTAGAGGTTTAAGGTAGTAAACTCTTATGCTGGCTTCTATAGCCCAATGTCCAATTCCCTTGGCATCCATTTACCTGTTGTATGATGCTGTACAAGTCACATGATCAGAGTCAAATGGAAATTTGGGCTAGGCTCATCAATGAGCTTCCTGACTATATGCCTAGCAACCCATAATATGACCATACAGAGTACTATTATTTGCTCCCCTGCATTTCTATCTACTCGTCCACACCTTTAATTCCAATATTAGAATAGGTATATCACCTGTTTACCTCTGTAGCTGTATTAACTGAATGACCGAAGGAATAATGGCATATTTTGAGGGATATGCTTTAATATACTTACTTAATGACAGTTGGCTATAAAACTGTGTTTATTTTGAAGCTTAGTGAGGAAATGTAATCTATGTCTCACTAGTATGAATGTGCCATATGTTTGCATCTGCTCACAAAGTCTGGCGGATAAAAGAAGCCAAAAATTGGCTTCAGATTTTATTTTGTTTCCTTAGAACAGTATCAAACTGGTAAAAATGGCTATTAGCATCTTTCTCCTGGATCAATAAGCTCTTCTTAAAACTGATTAGTTGTTGCAACAGTTCTTGATCTTCTATCATTGTGGTTTTACTGGGAAGGTCCAGTCAGCAAATGTTCTGTCTGAACAGCGTTAAGATGCAGTCATATTGACAACATCGCCAGCATTGTGTTACACTTTTTATAATCTGCAATTGTCTTCACTTTGCTTTCAAGGACATGATTCAATAGTTTTCTCCTCTAAAAGTGTGAGGAAGCTTCCTGTCACATAGATGTAGCATTGCATGAATCAGGTGTTTAATTATTTTATTTTAAATTGTCTTTCAAGTTTTCATGATTTTACTAAATTTGTTTGTAAGGTTAGAACTGTTGTTTATTCTATAAACATACATATGAAATTCAAAGCAGGTAATGTTTTATGTTCCTCATTCATGATAAGTTAAACTTAAATGTATCAGTATTTGCATGTCTGTAATCCTTTTTCAGTCCTAGCAATGCTACTTTAGTGGGTGAAAAGCAGAGAATGATAAATACACAGTGATGCTTAAAGATCCAGTCAACTCTGACAATTTTTAAAACACTATTTTCCATTGAGAATGTTTACTGGGAAAATTAAAAGGTTGCAAGCAATATAATCACTGTCTTAAACATGAATTTAATAGCCTTCTTATTATAATGTTGGCACTCGACACCCTGAAAATATAAAAAAATTCAGGAGAAGGGTGAACCTCAAAATTTGCTCATCTCCTTTAAACTTCTTTTTTTTTTTTGCAATACCCCTTCACCACCATTGTGGAGAGTAAGCCCCCCACACCTTGCTAAATTGATCTATATCTATATATAAAATATTAACCCCGAGATTGCTATATCTCAGAGAAAAGTGAATGTTCCATGAAATGGCCATCGTGGACCCAGTATACCTTAGTCTGCTTTTTCATTCAGTCTCCATGTTTCGGGACTTCATCTGATGGTTACAGAAGAAAAGAGAGCGTTCATACAACAGTTGCAGGATCTACTAGGTATAGCAGTGCAACATGAATTGGTGTTAAAAATGGGTGACCTGAATGCACATGGCAAACAATGCTATTAGCCAAATTAAAAAAAATAAATGTTAAGACAGATGTGAAGTGGGGGGCTTCACACCTCCTGATGTGAGGGGCTTTGCCCCCCACACACCCCCTAACTAAATATACCAACTCAGAGATCACTCTACATCGTAAAAAGGGAAAAATCTGCATAATGGTCAAATGACTTGTTTCCCTGTGTGTAAACGGCCTTTCGCGATTTTCAGAGTTCTACATTTAGTGATCGACCTTTAGATATTTGATAACCAAAGGTTTCAATTACATAACATAGACCCCAGCATAAACTATTGGTTGCAACAATCAGCTGCAGGCAGTGGTCAGAGAAGGCTCTGAGGTCATCAGAAATCAGGCTGAAGACCTGGAAGTTGACTGGTGAGAAAATACAACAGTGCAAGGAATTACTCAGAGATCTGATACATCAAGAAGAAGCGGAAACAGGTGGAGTTGAAGAATGACAGCACATATATGATAGTAAACATATATATATATATATATATATATATATATATATATATATATATAGTCTATATTAGATAGTTGAATGCTTAAAAGTTGGAATCACTAAAGAATGAACTTTAGTGATTAAACACTTAAATGTTCGAATATACATAAAAATTAGAAAAAAAAAACAAAATAAAAAAAAGATAAACTAAAGGGTGTAAACAGGGGGGCAGGCCCCTCTGCATTCCCCACACCCTCGCTACTTTAATATACCAATTCCAAGATCGGACCACAGTGTAGGAAATGGGAAATATTCTGTTTCCACACTGTAGCACACTGAAGTGCGATCTCAGAGTTGGTATATTTAAGTAGCGGGGGTGTGGGGAGTGCAGGGGGGTTTGCCCACCTGCTTAAACCCTTTACTTTTTCTTTTTTTTAAATATTCTTTTTATAGATATTCGAACCTGTAAGCATTCAATCACTAAAGTTCGTTCTTTAGTGATTCGAACTTTTAAGTGTTTGAATATCTAATATAGACCATATAAATATATATATATATATATATATATATATATATATATATATATATATATATAGAGAGAGAGAGAGAGAGAGATAGGGGTTTACTATCAAAATGCTGAATATCACAACAAAATATATTCAATTGGTCAAATTTACTTGTCGAGTTTGGTAATGTCAATTGTAACCCCCATGTTGTGGGACTGTACCCACACCCCCCTGCATATTTTATATACCAACTCTGAGATCGCACTACAGTGAGGAAAAGGGTACATTTCTTGATTACCACTGTATGCAATCTTCATTTAGAATGCTGACCTCATATTAGTGAATGGACACTAACATTTGTTAATGTAGATTCAAACATTTTCAGACTGGCATTATGGAAACTTGGAAACATGCGTTCGACCATCCTAGTTTCATGTAAGTCCAGTTCCACATTTTAATAGTAAACATATCTATCTATCTATATATATATATATATATATATATATATATATATATATATATATATATGTATATGTGTATATGTAATATATATATATATATATATATATATATATATATATATATATATATGTATATATATATATATATATATATACATATGTATATATATATATATATATATATATATATATATATATATATATATATATATATATATAGATATAGACACACACACACACACACACACACACACACACACACACACACACACACACACACACACACGCACACACAAACACATGGGTATAACAGCTATTAGGGAATGGTATTTTTGCCTGTTATTTTATGCCTGCTGGCAGGTCTTTGTGCAAGATTGTGGTACAGCAGGTGTGGGGATTTGCCCTTTCTCCACTGTAGTGTGATCTTGGAGTTTGCATGTATATGATTAGAGAGGAGTTGGAAGTGCAGGCGGCATACCTCTCAACCTCTTAGCAGAATAAATCTGTATGAAGCCTGATATAATGAAGGGACAAAGGCCCAAAAATAGGGACATATTTTAAATATTGCTCTTATAAACTTAGAACATTGTTAGAATAACAGGATTTATGTTAGCATGCATTTTCTTTTTTTTTTCAAATAAAAACAATTAGTTTCATAGAATATTCACAAATATTTCAACTTGAATAAATAAAAAAAACTATATTAAACAAATATAACTAAACTATTTACAAAGATGTTCACAAATGTACATTATATGAATGTTGGTATGCAATAACAGTTTTATAAATTGACAGATTGCTTTCCTAGTAAATCATATAACTTGTTCCAAAGATTGTAGGAAGATGTGTTTCTGATGCATCTTGATTTAATGGTCAATAATTCCAAATGGCAAACTTCAATGAGAAGATTCTTAAATTCTTAGAAAGAGGGAGAAGTATCAGATTTCCAATTTCTTGCTATAATTTTTCTGGCAACAGCTAATATAGACCAGTCATTGGGTACTTAATTTTCATTTTTTTTTTACTCAAATGGTTTTTATTTTGATGAAATAACTCAATTTAATACATTCATAACATTCAATAACTATTTACATTATTTACATTCAACTTGACAAAAAGGATTCAGATAAAAACATTTGTAGTTAAATTATAAGTTAATATATAAACTACGATAGTTAAGAAGAGTTTAGTTCCATCTGTAAGGTATCAATCAAATTCAAAACTTTCCTCCATGGACTATAACCAATGGCTTAGGAAAAGTTCTTAACTCTTTAGTTCTTTTCTCCATTAGTATACATTTCTTCAGTAATGATAGGAATTCCTCCATTATGGCTGCTACATTAGAGTTCCATTTTCTAGTTATACATTTTCTGGCTATTGCTAACATTGTCCACAACAAATACAGGCCATCTTTTTTCATATTATTACTATTAACAACATTCAGTAAAATTAAAGACTTTGTCAAAACAAATATATCTTTATAAAGAGCTTGAAAAAATTTGTTAATCTTATTCCAATATGGATTTATATTAGTACAGTCATAAAAAATATGTGACCAGTCAACATTACTGGACAGGTGACATCTCCAACATAACTTGGTGTTTGAAGGGTTCATTTCTGAGAGTTTCTCAGGTGTCATGAAGGATGTTTGCAGAAATTTCCAATGAAAAATCCTCCAGAATTGTGAGTAAGAAGTTAGTTTAACTGAAAATAAAATGTTTGTTTTATCATCAATTCATAATGATACTTAAAACCCTTTAGTTAGGTATTGACAGTAAGAATCTTTAGGAGCTGTCTTATAGACAATCAAAGTGTTATATAGATATAATAATTAATTCTTAACATTGATAATATTATATAGAATTCCAAAAATCCAGTTTATCATTTTTGGTATGGTTTTGAAGGATGAGTTATGTATTATTCTACATAGATCATTAGTGTATACTGTGACACTCTGAAGAACCAAACAGTCATTAGGGGATAGTCCATAGGTTGACAATATACTTTGTGTGTTCAAAGCTTCTTGGTTTTCAATACATTGCAACCAACAAAATAAGTTATTTTCCCATAAACCAAAAATCTCTCTTTGTGTTTTATCAGGGAAATCCCTTGTAACAGTAAATGGTATTAAAAATATATGCCACAGTTTTATATCTAAATTTGTGTTAATGAATTTTCTAAACATATTGAAAATATTGTTTATTAGTGTTAGTTTAGTTAATTTTGTTGTACTGTACTGTAAATTTAAACTTAAATAGTGCCATATTTTGTTATCTTTGTCAGTTACCAAAGCATTCTTTGATAAATAATTTTCATTCATTAGTATAATGAAGTGTAACTTAGAACATTGTTAGAATAACAGGATTTATGTTAGCATGCATTTTCTTTTTTTTTTCAAATAAAAACAATTAGTTTCATAGAATATTCACAAATATTTCAACTTGAATAAATAAAAAAATATATATTAAACAAATATAACTAAACTATTTACAAAGGTGTTCACAGATGTACATTATATGAATGTTGGTATACAATAACAGTTTTATAAATTGACAGATTGCTTTCCTAGTAAATCATATAACTTGTTCCAAAGATTGTAGGAAGATGTGTTTCTGATGCATCTTGACTTAATGGTCAATAGTTCCAAATGGCAAACTTCAATGAGAAGATTCTTAAATTCTTAGAAAAAGGGAGAAGTATCAGATTTCCAATTTCTTGTTATAATTTTTATGGCAACAGCTGATATAGACCAGTCATTGGATACTTAATTTTCGTTTTTTTTTTTACTCAAATGATTTTTTATTTTGATGAAATAACACAATTTAATAGATTCATAACATTCAATAACTATTTACAGTATTTACGTTCAACCTGACAAAAAGGATTCAGATAAAAACATTTGTAGTTAAATAATAAGTTAATATATAAACTATGATAGTTAAGAAGAGTTTAGTTCCATCTGTAAGGTATCAATCAAATTCAAAACTTTCCTCCATGGACTATTAACCAATGGCTTAGGAAAAGTTCTTAACTCTTTAGTTCTTTTCTCCATTAGTATACATTTCTTCAGTAATGATAGGAATTCCTTCATTGTGGCTGCTACATTAGAGTTCCATCTTCTAGTTATACATTTTCTGGCTATTGCTAACATTGTCCACAACAAATACAGGTCATATTTTTTCATATTATTACTATTAACAACATTCAATAAAATTAAAGACTTTGTCAAAACAAATATATCTTTATAAAGGGCTTGAAAAAATTTGTTAGTCTTATTCCAATATGGATTAATATTAGTTCAGTCATAAAAAATATGTGACCAGTCAGCATTAGTGGGCAGGTGACATCTCCAACATAACTTGGTGTTTGAAGGGTTCATTTCTGAGAGTTTCTCAGGTGTCAAGAAGGATGTTTGTAGAAATTTCCAATGAAAAATCCTCCAGAATTGTGAGTAAGAAGTTAGTTTAACTGAAAACAAAATGTTTGTTTTATCTTCCATTCATAATGATACTTAAAACCCTTTAATTAGGTATTGCCAGTAAGAATCTTTAGGAGCTGTCTTATAGACAATCAAAGTGTTATATAGATATAATAATTAATTCTTAACATTGATAATATTATATAGAATTCCAAAAATCCAGTTTATCATTTTTGGTATGGTTTTGAAGGATGAGTTATATATTATTCTACATAGATTGTTAGTGTATACTGTGACACTCTGAAGAACCAAACAGTCATTAGGGGATAGGCCATAGGTTGACAATATACTTTGTGTGTTCAAAGCTTCTTGGTTTTCAATACATTGCAACCAACAAAATAAGTTATTTTCCCATAAACCAAAAATCTCTCTTTGTGTTTTGTCAGGGAAATCCCTTGTAACAGTAAATGTTATTAAAAATCTATGCCACAGTTTTATATCTAAATTTGTGTTAATGAATTTTCCAAACACATTGAAAATATTGTTTATTAGTGTTAGTTTAGTTAATTTTGTTGTACTATACTGTAAATTTAAACTTAAATAGTGCCATATCTTGTTATCTTTGTCAGTTACCAAAGCATTCTTTGATAAATAATTTTCATTCATTAGTATAATGGAGTGTAACTGTTTCCATTTGGAAGAGAATCTAGGATTTATCCAATTCATCACTATTTTAATTATAGATGCCTTTATATAAGTTTCATCTGTGGGAATTTTATCCCCCTTGCTCCCACTTTCTGATATGATGAGAATATGCAACTCTATTTCTTTTGGGGTAACATAGGAATTTCATCAGAGATTAAGTGATTTCTTTAAGGATGTCCTTTCCTGGTGGAAGTATAAGGGCTTTTGCTATATATAACATTCTAGGTAACTAAACCATTTTTATCAGTTGTAACCTATCATCAAATGTTATAAACAAATTGTTCCATTTGCTTATTAATGTCTTGATCAAGTCTATGGCTTTAGCATAGTTAAGCTATAAGGTTTCCTATATATTCTTACCTAGGACTATTCCTAAATAGCGTAGAGTTGAAACTTGGTTTCCAATAATATGATTAACTGGAACCTGCATGTTCTTTTTTTATTTAAAAATAAATATTTTGATTTAAATTTGTTGAAGAAGAGTCCTGAGATTTTTTTTAATTTGTTGTTATTATATCCACTTCACCTAACACTTCCTTAGAGTTGAGTAAGGTAAGCAATACATCATCAGCAAACATCATTATTTTAGAAATATATTGGTCATATATATTTATACCTTTTATCTTTGGATTATTATGTATTAAAATGGCAAGTATTTCTATGGCCAGAGCAAATAGGATAGGGGACATGGGACATCCATGTCTAGTACCTCTAGTGATTTGGATTGCTTTGGAAGTAAAGGGACCTAATTTGACATATGCTAGATTATTTTCATAGATTTTCTTTATCGTTGTTATAAAAAGGGGGGATCAAATCATTGTAATACTTTAAATAAGTAACCCCAATTTAAGGAGTCAAAGGCCTGAATATCTAGACCTATTATCATTGCTTCATGGTTTCCTCTATTGAGGTAATCTACCAGAGTTAATACTCTTTTAATATTATCCTGTGTATGTCTGTTATGTATGAAACCAGTTTGGTCTTCATTAATTATTTTAGATATAGGTATTTTCAATCTATTGACCATAATTGACATAACTAGTTTATAATCATTATTCAACAAAGAAATTGGTCTATATGAGTTGCAATGATTAGGGTCCTTATTCTCTTTTAATATAGGGGAAATTAGAAAATATCTCCAAGAAGGAGGAATATTTGATAATGTTTGAACTTTAAGAAAGGTTTTACGTAGGAGAGAGATTATAGAAGAAGGAAACAATCTATAAATTTCTATAATTAAGCCATCTATTCCAGGTGCTTTATTAGACTTACTTCCTTTAATCCCATCTATAATTTTGTTTTGAGAAATAGTTTTTTGTAGCTCTAACTTAAATTCCTCAGGAATTCTTGTTCTGTTGGGAACTATATTCTCTAACTTCTCACATTCATTTGACTTATTTTATCTTTATGATGCTCTGCATAATGATAATTAAAAGCCTCCAGAATGTCCCCTATGTTGGAGACTTTTTTCCTTTTCTCTTCATGAAAGATACTATTAATGTTATTAATTTTTGATTGTATCTCAACTTTCATAGATAGGTTATGAAAATGCTTAGAAGAGGTAGTATAAGAATTTAATTTCAGTTTTTCTATAGCTAAATTAGTTTTATGGAATAATAATTAATTGTATTTCTTATTTTCTTCTTCTGTTTTCTTCTTATCTGTAGCAATTAAGTTTTTATTATTATTATTATTATTATTATTATTATTATTATTATTATTATTAGATTTAAGAGATAATATTTGATTTTGGAGTTGCTGTAACTCTGAGTCCCATTCTTTCATTTTATTTTTGTACCAGCTAATGGTTTTATTTATTTATTTATTTGTTTATTTTATTTTGCAGTTGGTTTACCAGGATAGTCCATTGGGCCAAGATGAACCCGTTTTCAATGGAGTCCTGGGAAGAAAAGCTCCAAAAACAAGCAAGGTTACAGTAAGGCTTTAGGTTACAATCATTAAAATAGTACAGACTAGTGAAAAACATTACAGATACTACAGACTAGTGAAAAAAAAAAACATTACAATATAAATACTAAGAAGCCATTACATCTTAAGGAAGGTTGCAATAAGAGGCGCATTCTAATACATTCTTTGTAAATAGTTTAGTGCATGCAAGAGCAGGATGTATGCATTAGGAGAGTATGTAATGTAAAGAGGGGAGGAGATTATGTGGGGTGGGAGCAGGAGCATTCCCACTGAGATATTAGATGTGAGTGAAGAGATTTTTTGAATTAAATGCATTTGAGGTGGTACAAATGGATGATGGTAGGGAGTTCCAGAGATGTGCTAGGATAAGAGATTTTTACCTGGGGGATGAGTTGGTTTATATAATTCTATTAGGTTTTGGTTGTTAGATCTTAGTATTCTATCAGGGAGGCTCATTTTAAAGGCAGAGGAAATGGAGGGACAGAGAGAGGGGTTGAAAATGAGCTTGTGTGTAAGAGTAAGCTGGGTGTAGGTGAGATGATTGGATAGTTCTAGCCATTTTAGTTTGTGGAGAGATGCACAGTGGTGGGTGGAGGACTTATGGCTGGTAGCGATCTTGGCAATTTTGTTATAGCAAGAGGAGAATTGTGTTTTAAGTGAAAATTGTAGGTTAGTTAGGAGTGGGGCTCCATAGAGGAGGGAGGGGATGAGAAATGTGGTAGAGAGAGTGAATTTAGTGGAGGGTGTGAGATAACGATTTTGTCGGTAGAGCATGCCAAGTTTTTGGTGGGGTTTTTTATATTTAGTTGAAAGTGGGAGTTGAATTTAAGCTGATTGTCAATTTGGTCCCCTAGTAATTTGGCCTCTGATACCAATTTGAGAGATGTGTTGTTATGGCTAGTGATAGAGAATGTGCTTATATTGAAAGAGGTGACTTTAGAGGGAGTAAATACCATTAATTTGGTTTTAGAGGCATTGAGTGCTAGGTAATTTTTTTTCATCCATTATTCATTGGCTGAGAACGAATCTTGTGTAAGCTTTAGGAGTGTAGGGATGGAGGTGGTAGAACAGATAATAGTTGAATCATCTGTGTATTGGATAATATTTGTGAAAGGGATGGAGTTGTGGAAATCATTTATAAATATAGTGAAGAGGAGGGGAGCCAGTATGGATCCCTGGGGAACTCCTGTAGGGGTGTTAAGGAATGAGGAGGTGACCTTTTTCCATTTCACTGCTTGATATCTATTGGATAAGTAGCTGGTGAACCAGTTCTGAGAGGAAGGTGATAGGTTAAGCTTAGAGAGTTTAGTTAGAAGTACATTGTAAGGGATAATGTCAAAGGCCATAGAGAGGTAAAGTAGGAGGGTAGAAACAATGTGCCCGAGGAATGAAAGAAGGGCGGTCATAGTGCTGTGACTGGGTCTAAAACCATATTGCATGGGAGTTAGGAAGTGATTATCTAAGAGATGAGGTAGGAGTTGCAGATGGATACACTTTTCTAGGAGTTTAGAGATGGGAGATAGAATAGCGATGGGACGGAAATTAGTGATATTGTTATTGTTGCCACCTTTATGAAAAGGTATGATAAAAGCCTTTTTCCAAATTTGGGGTACTAAACTTTCTTGGATAGAGCAGTTGATTAGAATGCTGATGGGGTAGGCAATGGCTTCGGCAGCTATGCTAAGAAAGTATGAAGGAATGTTGTCGGGGGCATTAAAGCATGGCTTCAGTTTCTGAAGGAGTTTTTTTAGGGTAGATGTGGGTATAGGTTTTAATGTGAAAGGTGGAGAGAAGGAAGAGGGGGTATTTGAGGTTGGAGGTGATGGAGAAGAAATGAAAGGAGAAGCAGAAGTGGGGGGTGTAGTGTTGGGAGAGGAGGATGAGGGTGAAGTGTAGGGTGTGGTGGCATTAGAGAATGATGAGGTTAGTTTGGAAATAGAATCAATGAAAAAGAGTTAAATTGTGTCGCCAAATCTATGTCTGGAGCATTAGGGTCTGGCTGGGGGTTATCTGTTTTGTTGGGAGTAAGGAGGGTGGAGATTCCTTTTCAGAATTTTTGAGGGTTTGTTTTATTGTTGTTTTGGAGTATGGAGAAGTAATTCTGTTTATCAGTGATGATGAGCTTTTTTACTTTGTTTCTAAGTGTTTTGTATTCATTATGGGCGAGGGGAGTCCTATTTTTCTAGTAATGCACCCAAGCTTTATCTCTGATTCACATGGTTGCTAGTGTGTTTTTGGTTAGCCAAGGGGCAGTTTTGATTTTATTTCTTTTTGTCTTTATGAGTGGATGGTGGTCTAGGAGGTTTAAAAACATTGAGTTGAAGTGGGCAACTACGTTTTCTAGGGGTAGAGTTTTTAGAGTGTTCCAGTTTATCGCTTTTAGAGAGTTAGAAAAGGTAATGGAGTTGAAGTGTTTTGGTAGCGAGTAGTAATATAATTATAAGTGAGATGTAAGGGTGAAGGAAGTCGATGTGCAAACGTGGGTAAGTGGTCACTAAGGGGATCTGGAAGGGTGCCACTGTTAGAGAAATAATGGGGGTGAGAGACTAAAATCCAGTCTAGGGTACTACCACTGTTGAGGTTTTTTGAGGGCCAGGTTATGGAGTTGATTAGCTGAGAGAAATTGTAGAGATTGATGTTAAGTGGGTTTGTGGGAGACTGAATGGAGAACCAATTAATATTCATGTCTCCCAAAATTATTGTTTCATTGCTGATGTTGGTAGAAAGCCAGGAGAGGATGTTCTCCAGTGTAGAAATATTGTCACCAGGGGGATATATAGGGAGGCTATACATATGTGTTTGTGTTTATTAATTTGAAATAGTGCTAGGAGTAATTCTGCATTATTGAAGTGGGGAGCAGGTTTGTTATAGGAAGTAACTGATAAGGAGGATAAGTATAGGAGAGCTACTCCTCCACCTTTTTTGTGGGTACTATCTTTTCTAATGATAGAATAGTTGGATGGTGTTATATCAGAATCTTTTATATGGGGTTTTAACCAAGTTTCAGAGATGGACAGGATGTCAGGTTTATTATGTGTAAGCCAGGCATGGAGGTTAGGGATTTTGTTAGCTATACTTTGGGAGTTTAAAGAGGTAAGTAGTATGGATTTATCTGTAGAGGGGGAGGTGGGGGGCTGGGTTAGGGTGTATATCTCCAGATAGTAGAATGGTAGTTAGATGTAGGATTAGGTTGGAGAGGTACTTGGACTGCATAGAATCTAGGTTGAGTTCTATTAGATTTGTGAGGGGTTTTGTTAGTTACTGAGGGAGTAGGATATTTATGAGGAGTAATATGTTTATAGGGAAAGAGTAGATCTTTTTTATAGGATATAGGCAGGGAGATATTGGGATATGTGGGTATGAGAGTGGTGAGGTAAAATGGTTAGTTATATGGAAGGATGGTGAGTGGTTAGAGTTAATGAGCTGGGTAAGGTAGTAGATATAGGATATGTTGAGAAGAATTAGTAGCTGAATAGAGAAGGATGAGGGTTTTGAAAACATGGTGAGATAGGGCTGCTAAGAGTAGGTATGTTGTGGCTGAGTAATTTAAAGGGGCAGGAGAGTTGTATGTTTAGGGAGGAGCAGGTAAGACTCTAATTTATGATAGGGAAGGGAGAGTTGAGTGATGGTTGATATGAGTGGGATTAAGAAGTGGGCATTGACAGAGCAATGGAGATTAAAGAAATGAAGAGGTGCTGGGGGTGGTGGGATATGGGGACAGAGTAGGGGAGCGGAGTGAGCCCGCTGGTGAATGGAGCGGGTAGGGCCAAGGGAAGGCAGGAGATTAACGGGAACCAATCAGTGGAGTGCTGATTGCTGAAGGTAAGTACAGGGGACAGGGATTAGGTAGGATAGAGTGGGCCTGAAGTTTAAGAAAAATATAGAGAGAAAAGAATTAACTTAGAACTATACAGAAGACAAGAAAGTAAAGCGAAGATATAAGAAGTCAAAAATAGTAAGGAGAGGGTGCAATCCAGTGGACAAGTGCTAAAATACATCTGTGACTCCACAAGAGTAGATTCCCGGACTGGGAGGAGAGGGGAGAGTCTAGTGTATATCGGGGAGCTAGAAGAGGGGCAAGTATGATGGATACTGAAATTAAGAAGGGTTTGGCTGCTGGCCGTCCTGGCAGGGGAGCATGCTGAACCATCTAGCAGGACTTTAGGCAAATAAAATCTAATACAGAGGGTTAGCAGCAGTTGAACATACTTTCTTGATTCCTTCAGTGGTTATATGTCCGGGAGAAGCTTGGTCCTATTTCCGTAATGGGGATGAGGCAGCAGTGATTGTTTTAATTTATTTTAAGTCTAGACGTCCAATGAGGTGTAGTCACATAGGGTGATGCAGGGCAAGCAAGCTGGAGAATTTCTTGATTCCTTCAGTGGTTATACGTCTGGGAGAAGTTTGGTCCTATTCCCGTAATGGGGATGAGGCAGCAATGATTGTTTTAATTTATTTTAAGTTAGACGTCCAACAAGGTGTAGTCACATAGGGTGATGCAGGGCAAGCAAGCTAAAGAAATTCTTGATTCCTTCAGTGCTTATACATCTGGGAGAAGCTTGTTCCTATTCCCATAATGGGGATGAGGCAGCATTGATTGTTTTAATTTATTTTAAGTCTAGATGTCCAATGAGGCGTAGTGACAAAGGGTGATGCAGTGCAAGCAAGCTAGAGAATTTCTTGATTCCTTTAGTGGTTATACGTCTGGAAGGAGCTTGGTCCTATTCCCGTAATGGGAATGAGGCAGCAGTGATTGTTTTAATTTATTTTAAGTCTAGACATCCAACGAGGCATAGTAACATAGGGTGATGCAGAGCAAGCAAGCTGGAGAATGTAGGTGTGGACGTTAAGGCCAGGGACGCACAGCAGCTGAGAACGGAACCTAAGTTTAAAGATTTTTTCTTTAAAGGAGAGGTTTTACCATATAGATAGGCCTTAAGAGAATCCCAAACCATAATTGTGTTTGCTTTAGGTTTATAATTAATCTCTAAGAAAAGCTGAAGTTCAGAAGTTATCCAAGATTTAATGTCATTCATTTTTGTGATATATGAAGGAATCCTTGAAGTAATTAATTGGCTGAATTCCAAGTGTATTGTTAATAACAGGTAATTATGATCTGAAACTGGACTAGGTTGTATTGAAAATTCAAGATTTTAGAATAAAGATCTTGTGAGATATAAATGTTATCTTTTCTAGTTTGGGTACCATATTTATAGTCCTGGTGTGAGAATAGTAAAGAATTTGGTCCCAAAGCATTAAAGATATCTTTTAATTTAAACACTTCTGCCCAATTTTTAACTATTTGGCTGAGGACGATAGTCTAGGAGATTCCCTATTGGTAGTTTCTGTAATATTTCTGATACAATTGAAATCCCCTCCTAGTATAATATTACCTTTAGAAGTAGTTGTAATAAAGTCTAAGAGTTTCTTAGCTAGTCCAACCCCCATACCCGGGAACCAGTATAAATTAACCAGGGTCCAAATTCTATTGTTAAACTTAAGTATAACTAAGGCCATGAGTCCATCATCATCTACATGTTTGTAAATGATTTGGGGATTTAAGAAAGTCTTTTTCCATAGAATTGTTACTCCTCTGGTCTTATTTTTATAAGAAGATTGAGCAAGTATTGTCTATTCCTTAGGGTCCCACATAAACGTGTCATTTATTTTAAAGTGTGTCTCTTAGAGAAAAACTACTTGAGCCTTCTTTAGTTTAAGACACCTTAGTAGGTTGGCTCTCTTATATGGGCTGTTTGAGCTATTAGTATTTAAGGATATCAAAGTTAAATCCATATCAGAATTCTTTAAACATAACAAATAATAAAGGAACTTGTATTAATAGAATCCTGTGTACATAATACTCTTCCAGAATAGACAATAGAATATCAATAGTTGTATTTCTATTTATCTCAATCCATATAACTTTCCCCATGAAAGATAAACATAAAACAATCGTGTCAGGCATTTAAAAACTAGAAAAACAGTTAAATAGCAAAAAAATTAGCATATTTCACTTTGATATAAACTTTATACTGTGGTGGTGGTGCTGCAGTAGCATTGTCGCCTCACAGTAAGAAGCTGTCCTGTTCGATTCTCAGCTAGAGTGTCTTCTGTGTGGAGACATGCGTGATTGGGCGCACCTTCATTGAAGGTTGTGCATCAGAGCTGGCAACTCGGCACGTAAAAATCTACTGCCAATCATTAGTGGACCGGAGTCGACCCCTAACCGGGAAAAGCCGAAAGACACAACAACAACTTTGATATAAACTTTAATACCCTATACATGGAATGAGATACATTCCTAGTCTAGCAAACGAAACTAAATATGCTAGACTACCTATCCCAACCATCAGCCTTTGTTTGTTCGAGCCCATGAAAACAAAGCAAAAAATGGAGAATATATTGTAAATTAAGAGAAAAATAGTAGTGATAAACAACTAATCAGATATTAATTCCAGTTAGGTTTTAGAGATGAGTTACATACACTATTATTAGAAACATTAAACATTTTACAATAATTATTCACTAAGGAAGCAAGAGACATATTAGGATATATATATATAATCTGAATTTAGTATTTAATAGAGTAAGGAAACATTAGTTTTATTAACAATCTAAATAATTACCCAAAATACCTAAGCATGTCATCTGCATTAGTTCTAATAAAAACTTCAAAATGGCAGAACAAATCCAAAGAATCATTTAGCATTTGTATTTACTTGCCCTCTGAATAAATCTTATCATGACAAACTCCCACTAAATAAAAACTTCACGAGAATTGGGTGTTAGCACATAGTGAGTGTGTGTCATCCCCAAAAGATGTTAACATAGATTTTTAGAAATATTCCATAAGACATATTTGTCCTTAATTAACTCCTAAACATTTGGAATAGCAGATGTTTAAATAACTGACTAAAATCAATAATAATTAACTGGCATCAGTTAAAATGACAAAAATTAGTAAAAACCAGTATTTATATAAAACTTACTATGGATAACAGGTTTTAAAAGTGAATGACTCAAAGACAAAATTAAGATAGAGATAGCTGTAAATATCTACCATAGTAATAGGGTAATACTGAAACTCATAACTTGTTTGTTGCGTTATCACAAGTCATGGATATTACTGAACTCTTTTCCTGTCATAAAGTGCTAATATACTAAAAAACATGACTTTATAATAACTGAAAACATGACATCTGAAATATAAATAATATCTAGGATACAAGAAGGAAATCAACACTCTGTCAACATGCACTCTACTGACCAAAGTAAAGCATGTGGTGACCCTTTGAAGTAGGCAGTGGTGCCAAAAAGTCTAGACGAAGAAATTCTTTCTATTGTTTTAACCAAGAGTTAAATGGCTAGATTTACACATGAAAATGTATTTTTATTGCTCTGCTCCTGACCAGCTGCAAGATAACAAAAGGAGATGGTAAGAATGTAAATGCAGTTAATATGTAGCCTGGGAACTCCAGGAAATTAAAAAGAATGATGCAATGTTTATCAGAACTGCAATAGCAATTTAAACAGAGAGAATCAGAAGGCATTAAGCATTTTTGTCTTGATCCTCCAACTCACAGCACTGCCTCTTGCTCACATGTAAGTTATCTTAGACTTGTGTTTTCTTTTAGCGATAGCTAGAGCTAGAAAGATTAGACTAAGTGCTTTTCTGTGATGTCAGAACTGTATTACTGAATTATTTTAAGTATTTCTGTGTGAGCTCTGAACTCCTGACTAGCTCTGTGTAGTAGAAAGTATTGTCTTGTGGTTTTAATTATTTATTATTACATATTTTAAAACCTTTTAACTGTGGCTGGTTTGTGTAGAAATAATTTAAGCACTAGAGTACATTGCATATTTATAGATTTTACTGTCCAAGTCACTTCAAATAAGCTTTGACTGATTAGTCATGCTACCAACTGGATAATAATATTGCACAGTAATAACTGGACACCCTTTTAAGGGCCTTTGGGTAGCTGATAATTATTAGCTGGGTGGTGGCAGGGTACTACCGTATAGTCTGGGTAAAAGGGGCACAGCTGGAGAACCTGTGCCAGCCTTCCTCAGAAGTGTCTGTGTGGTTGTGTAAACTGTTATCTCAAAGTGTGTGTGCCAGCTACTTGGGTAGGGACATGAAGCACTGGTTGGAGAGAGAGGGTGCTGTAAATTTTAGCTTGCCTAGCTAGGCTGAGATCTGGACTCTATATCTGTGCCAGTGGGGAGTCTTATTGGAGACCTGGAGAGCAAGGGAGCAACCAGCCCCAGACTGTCTGTGATCTCTGTGTGCTCTTAAGGGAAATTGCACTTTACTGTGTGTATTTGTTATCCTTTCCTCATATATGAGACACCCTCTCTGATATTAGCGGTGAGGATTGAGGGTCCTTGATTGCTGGGCCAGGGCACAGGCATCATATGTATAATATTAAATAGACTGAAATTCTGCACAGCAGGGAAAATGAGAAACTTCCTTATCATGACTGTTACTTGGTCTCATTTCGTAACACAGTCTATGCATAAAACAGATCAAAACAGGAGAAAGAAAGAAAAAAATCCTCAGGAAGACCAACTCCACTACACTTCCAGCATAGCATCTTCAAATAAACTACCTTACCTCCACTGTTACCCAAGCTTGATGACCAGATAAGTAATGCAATGAAGTTGTGATCATCAGTAACTGATGCTGTCAAGGGAGGTATCAAAAGCAAATGTCACCTCAAAGATTTGACAGTGAGTATTTTGTTTGCATGCTGTGGCAGCCTGTTATCCTATACGGGACAAGTTTGTCTCATACCAGGGATGTGCTGGCAAAGACTTTGCTCCCTTTAAACCTGAATTACCAAGCAAGTTGCTGGAAACTGAATGAAAGACTGAATTATTGAATATACATGCATATAGCTAGCTAAGTCACTAAATAAATGGATGGATAGATACATAGACATAAATACATACTCAGACACATATAAACACACACACACACACACACACACACACACACACACACACACACACACACACACACACACACCAGTGTTCAGTCCTGCACTTGTGGTTTGTACTATCTGTGGATTGTCAATATATTTTTAGGGTGAAAACTCCCACAGTTATTATAAGTCTCTCCTCATATATTAACCATAAAGGTATTCTTGGTCATTCACTCTTTCATTATGAAAGACCTTGGTCTTCAAAGATTACAGACTTGTCATTAAGATTCTTTTTTCAAGAGAGGTAGTTAACATCATATTTCTCTCCTCAGGATCAGTCCAAATCCAATGTCACATCTATGTGCACCGAGTTAGTGCATTCAGTATTGTGGGGTGAGAGTCTGGCATCCCGAGGCTATGTAAAAACTCACCATTCCATTCATTCCTGCCTAGGTGGCTGGATCAACTTGACTGATCTCCACTAATGGCAAGCAGGTGGAAGGGAGCACACCAGCTTGGTTGTGCAGAGCAGTCCATCCTTTCCATGTGGAGTACTCTCCATCTTTTCAGTGGCTCCCCTTAGGTCCTCTTTAGGCCACCTGGCATAGGGAGCACGCTTGTGCACACTCACTTGGTTGTGCATATTTGCAACCTGGCAGCATCTGCTCATATGCTTGTGTACTCGCAGTTACCTAAGTGGTGAGCCAAAATCATCTCCTCATAGGATGAGGATCCACTCCCTCCCATCAGGCATCTGAACACTAGTCAGAGTTGGGTCTGTTGGATTGCATTCAGAGGTTTACACCAGTATACCACCTGAGCTGAAATTTAGCATTGTATTTTAAACTAATACTGCCACAGTGGTTCAGCAGTAGCATTGTTGCCTCACAACAAGAGGTTCTTCTGTTCGATTCTCGGCTGGAGTGCCTTGTGTGTGGAGTCTGCATGTCCTCCCCACGGTCGAGTGGCGTTTGAAAGACATGCGTAAATAGGCGTGCCTTTGTTGAAGGTTGGGCATCGGGCTGGCAACTCTGCACCATAAAAATCTACTGCCAATCATTGGCAGACCGGAGTTCCGCTGTGACGACCCCTAACTGGGAAAAGCTGAAAAGACAAACAAACTGACAAAGAGCATAAGGACTGTCATCCTGCTGTCCTTTTTCTCAATTATGATAGCAAGCTGAGGCGTCTTTTTTGCAGAAATGCTCTAGCATACTTTCCTTTGCAGTGTCCTTTAACTATATTAATCAAGTACATAGCATGCATCATCAATGTATGATCTTTTAATTTTGACGTAGCATGCGTCATCTACCTATGATCTTTTAATTGTGTATGTTTTGTTTATATCTTGTATTGTAACACTGTATTTCACTTTAACTCAGATAGTCAGTCATAAACATGAAATGTGTACCTGTGATTTACTTACACTTTATATATTTTTTAGTTACTGCCTGTATTATGTAATGTGAAGTGTATGTACCTTTGCAATTATTACCCCTAATGTATAACTTTTAGCATGTAACACTTATCCAGAAAAATCTGTTGTTGTTAGATCTTTATATTAACGTAATTGGCAAAATATGAAAACAAAAACAGACAAAATATACAGAGTTGTAGGATAACCAGGCCATGTTCTTAACTTTTCATCAAAAGCACACCTATTTTGCATAAGTTGTGGGCTGCCAGATGTGTACTTATGTCATAGCTTCTCCATACTGCAACAGATATGATTCTATTTCTTTTTTAAGAAAAGTTTAAAAAATGTCAGCAAATTTATTCAGAATATGGGAGAAATACTTCCTTTTTATCATATAAAAATTATGCTAAAGTAATAATATAATCCTGTAGACCTTGGACTGTCAAACATTTGCCATCCCTCCCGTGTTTTCGCTGTTAGAGGGCAAGTGTTGTAAGTCTGAATTGCAGTTTTATACAACACTTCTGAGCTTAATTTTCTTTTTATCACATCTAGGAAATGTGCTACATCACACACCTTTTATTAAATGAATGTAAAGCTTTTAGGCAATTCTAGAGTCTTTCCATCATCTTGTGCATTGTGCTTTCAGATGCCTTTCATTAACATATTAATTAAATGGTAAAGTGGTTAGCACTGCTGTAGTATGCATTCCCTGTGGAGGACGAGGTTAATAATCAGCAACTTTGATTTGAAGCTAAAATAAATACATGGAAATATGGGATGTAACCATTCAAAAAGTAGAAAGCGCATTCCTAGAACTGATGCTGCATTATATGAGAATTAAGCACTCTGACTTACAAAGATAATCCATAGAATATACATCAACACTATTGAGCATCACCTAGCAGTGTTTGTCTCATTTTTAATGTTATGTTTTCTTTTCTCCCAGTGTTTGCAAAAAACAGGAGTTTTGGAGAGCACACTTTCTCATACCAGGCTATTTATTGGCTGTGATGTGTAGTTTCAGTTGTAGTTTTACGTGCACATATCCTTTTCATTCAGAATGACAAGTGATAGTGAATTACACCAATCTGTCACAGTGACTGTATTACTTAAAAATACTTGCAGGATCATTGGATCAGTAGGTTACATACTGATCTTCAAAGTTTGCAGCACAATTGGTACGGATTTGGCATAATATCTCAGTATGACAGTGGAGCATAGCATGAAAAATGCTCCTCTGCAGTGCTGCTGTTCTATAAGTGATGCTAAAATGAGGACCCAGCTGCTTAACACAGACTACAACAGTAGTATGATGGAGAATCCTAGTAAGTTAAAATGCTCACACAGTATGCCGATCCCTTATATAAAGAATGGAGAGTACTAGAAAATTAAAATCCACACACAGCATGCCGATCCCCTATATAATACCTGGAGAGTACTAGTAAATTAAAATACTCACACAGCATGCCCATCCCTTATAGGATCATAGGAAGTTACGAGGCTATTGGCCCTGAGAACCTTATAAGCCTAGCCAAGAGTTTAGCCCATGTTTAGACAAGTCATCACCCAAAGCCCCTGTCCTGCAGGGACACAGGTGGAATCCCAGGGATATATTTTCTGTTTCCCATCCAGTTATCCAGGTTGGGCTTAAAAAGGGATAATGAGGTGCTCTGCTTGACATGGAGAGGGAGTCTATTCCACAGATGGGGGAGTCTCTGGGACACAAATCTGTCCCTCCAACAAATCCTATTGATGTCATAGAACAGGTTGAGGTCACATGTGTGGGTTACTCGACTGGAGCTTGACTTGCTGATATGTAGCAGTCCCATCAAGGCAACGTCTGAGATCACCTTGTAAGCAAGACAGAGGTCACCTCTGAGGAGTCTGTATGAAACTGAGTAGAGGGACAGGGGTTTTAGCCCATCTGTGTAGGTAGATGTTTGAGGTCCTGGATTCTCCTGGTGAGGAACCTCTGTGGTCTCTCCATCTGCTGCATATGCTTTGTGAGGTACATGCCAAAGGGGGCATTGTACTCAATAATTGACCTTATAAGGGAAGAATACAGGGATATTATGACCTCCTTGTCCATGGATGAGATACCCTTACTTATGAGGTGGACCATGTAGAAAGCTTTCCGTAGAACGGAAGCAACATGGTGGTCAAAAGTCAGGTTGCTATCAACCTGGGTGCTCAAATCGCTCATGACTGATTGCCTGCTTAGGACATTATTAATGTGATAATATGTGAGGATGTCACCCTCCCCAAAGGGGATGATGATGCATTTATTTGACATTCAGTTTGATGCCTTGTTCCTGGTACCAGTTATTTGTTTGGGTGAGACCCTCTTGGAGGACGTCCGCATGACTTGGGGAAGTGATGACAGTGCCCAGCTTGCAGTCATCTATAAACTTGGTCAGCCATAGCCGACTGGTTTTAGCTTGCACCTCAGAGAAGTATATCCCAAATAACAGAGGCCCAAAGACCAATCCCTGGGGTATGTGGCTCATTGTAGGTCTACTGCTTGAGGTGGCTTCCCCTATTTTGATTAGGTGGATTCTATCATTGAGCCCCATTTGCTACCTACCTGATAACATATGGATTGATGCCTAATTGAGAGAGGTTATCTGTTATGGCTGTGTGAGTAATAGTGTTGAAGGCTTTGGCCATGTCAAGGTAGGCAGTGTGCACCATCTTCCTCTCGTCCATGGCTTTGGTGACTGTCTCAAAGAAGTCGACCAAATTTAATAGACATGACTTCCCCTTGACAAAGCCAAACTGTGTGGGCTTGGATGTTTGGAGGTTGCCAATGTCCCTGTTAATGAGGTCCATGATAATCCATTCCATGGCCTTGCAGATCGGGATAGTTAGGCTAATGATTCTATAATTTCCCAGATCAGTGGATGCTCCAACTTTGTTTAAAGGAATGGCAGTGGCTGTCCTCCACTTGGCTGGGACAAAGATGGTACTCAAGCTTTGGTTGAATGTGGTGCTTAATGGTGCTGCAAGTTCATGCCTGAGTTCATGCAGGATGCAGCCTGGGATGTTATCTGGTCCCATGGAGGCTGTATTTTTTGCCTTTGAGAGGGCAGTGATGACCTGTTCCCTAGAGATAGGAGGAGGGGAGGCAGGTACTGGGGATGTCCTGATTTGTCCTGATTTACTGATGGGGGGATAGAGGGGTGAAGTTTTCAATTAATCTGTCAGCCAGTAGGTTGGCTATATCTACAGCATTTGTGTATGTGGTGTCCTTGACCACCAGTACTGAACAGATCTGAGTGTTTCCTTTGAGATTGTGGCCACATGTGAAGAAGGCATTATGATTGTCTCTAGTAGATGTGGCCAGTTTGGACTTGAAGCTGGCTTTAGAGGATTTCACCAGTGCTCTTATTGCTTGTTCAGGCAAAGGAGAGATTACTTCCAATTGGGTACCTGCTCCTTCTTGGTCTTGGACAGCAATGTTTTTCTTTTGTTATATAATTTATTCCAGATGTCTACCAGACAGGTTTACTCTTCTTTGCGGTGGATGATTTTGTCCTGTTGGGTATTCCTGATTTCATGCATCTATATAAATGCTCATAGTACTTTGGTGTAGATTTGGACATTTGTGTCAGTTCCTACACAGGAGAGGGGTCTGTGAAGCTGTTTATACCATCCCTCAGGAGCTTTGGAGAAGTTTTTTTGTTTTATCCTAGCTGGGGGGGGGGGGGGGGGTCAAGGGAAATGGTTACTTCGAAAGTGACTGCTTTATTGTTGGATCTTATCAGGGAGGATGATGCTGTAGAGGCACTGCAGTGGTTACTCATGTTGGCTGATGCCAAGTCCAAGATATTATCTCCTCTTGTGGGGCTGTCGACTAGCTGTTCCAAGGCATTTGCACTGATAAAATCGAGGAATCTTTGGGCATTTCTGTTCTGGCATGAGTAGTTTTTTCAGTCTGTGGTTGGGTATTTAAAGTCCTCCAGGATCAGGGTAAAGGGCTGAATCTTGATAGATTAGAGGAGGTCCAGATAGGTAGAGCATGCATCTTCTGTCAAATGTGGGCCTGTAGCAAGCTGTGATTTGAATAGGGGTCTTGTCAACGATTAACTGCACCTGGAGTGTCTCCTGAGCATCATACTGTTTGACCAGCCCAAAGGTGTGTGTGTCCTTAATATATATTGAAACTCCACCTCCTTGGCTTTGCTGCCAACAGTTTGGGGTCTGAATGTATGATAAGATGAGTAACCAGGTAAGGCTGAAGGATGGAGAGTACTAGTATGTTAAAATACACACACAGCATGCCGATCCCTTATATAATAGATCGATGGTACTAGTCAATTAATATACACAGACAGCATGCCGATCCCTTATATAATAGGATATCTTAAATGTACATAACATATATGCTATAAACTCTGCCTATATATTTTCATTGTACACATTTCCATTCTTTCAGAAATAATCTAGCATTCATTATCCTGCAAAAATATCTTTGTACTAATATGCTGGATCAGCAACTAGTTGGCAGACAGAGTTGGAAATATAATTTTGGAATTTTTATACCTCCATACTAACTGTATGTTTAAAAATTAACAAATAACAAATAAAGTGTGTCCTTCCCCCAAATACTTGATGACCATCTGGCCAGTCACAGTTTGAAACTGACCATCTGGCCTCTCGCAGCATGACTCTTCCAATTTCTTACTTGCTGCCAGAGAACATATACCTACCACTCCTCTGCACAAGCTTGTAGTGGACAAAGGGATTGGGAGTTCAGTGGGACAACATGTGGGTGTTCCTCACTTTTGCAAATGATGCTACAATAATAGCCACCCTCCCAACCCCCACACATGAAAGCAGACATCACCATATATCTTCATTCAACACAGAAAAGTGTCAGTAGAGTATACTTCTCCAGACACATCCCCTAAAACTCCCCCAACCAGCTTCACCAGATCCTGGATCTCTAATCACACCTGAGACAAATGGTTTGTAGCTATTGAGTCATCCATGTATAACACAGAGCTAGCAAACCAAATATTAATCCTTGTGTCATACACAGTGCCCTTGTGTGGCAAAATCTTCAGAATTTCTGCAATCAAACTATAAAAATAAGAAATAAATACATACTCATGTGTTTCCAATGCAGTAATATTTGTAGTCCCGATCATGAACATTCACTAAGCAGTATGTGTTAAGTTATTTATCATACTTATTTTTTGGTGGGATGACTGACATAATATATGAAAAAATGAATGTGAGTATTGGTCTCCATTGTCATGATGGCATACAAGATATTCACCGTGACAGTGAGTGTACAAATATGTCATAGTGATGTAACTGGAAATGTCTGTGCCATACCCATTCCACATATTGTTGAACCTACCATATTCCTACCGTTTAAAACTACACATCTTTAAAAATATTCTTGTCTAACATTTAAGACATGTACACATTTTCGTTTTTTGCCCACTACATGTAATACTGTTTTTTTTAGAGATCTGCTGTCCATAAGCTTGTTCTGAGCAATTCTGTGCTGTGGACATGAATTTTAAAAGTTCTAGGATCTAAGAGCTATGATGCTTCTAAGACATGAAAAAATTACTCATTTTTGTACACTGGGTGTACCTGGCTACATTCAAGATAAGCTAATGAACGAATGTTAAAGGCCAATCTGTTCCATCTGATTTTTGATGTAATCTCATATGCAGCTGCGCCTCACATTTTTCTGCAGTCTCCCTCTTCATTCTTCTCAAGAGCCTGATATTTTTTATTATGGCTTAAATTCCAACATGCTACCATTTTATTCCATAGACTCACCACTATCTCTATTAAAATGACAGCTTAGAGTTGCACTTATGCTTAAGGCTGTGATTCCCCTTTCTCCCAAATTATTTTGTTCATCTGGGAATATGATAAAACTCATGTAGTGGTGTCTGTCATTGAATTTCCTCTAAAATGAATCCATCAGCTACTATTTGCATTTCTTCAGACTTTTGTCACCCCCCCTCCCCATTACTGCAGAGGGCATCTGCTAATTGTTTCTCATTAGACTGAGTTACTCATACCTAAAACAGTCTCTATAATAGTACACCAAATGTAGCCTTACTTGTTGCCCCCTATAGAGGCAGATGGCAAATGCTTTCCATTTAGTCCAGTCTCCTCTCCATGTAGGCTCAATATCCTATTAGCCCTTGCCACAGCTTTTTATAATGTGATACAAGACAGAATTTGCATGCAATACCTATTCCCAGATGTTTGTTTCTCCTTTCTTCTTTAAACCCACTCCCTTTTGTCTTTATTCTGTCACATGTGCCTGTCATGCTACATTTTCACAAGGTCTGTAGAAAAGTATATTCTTCTCTTCATAACCATGGTAGAAGATTTTGTATTTTCAGGAAACTGGTTTATTCCTGTCTGATCCCCCACAAGTTTTCTTGGCTACACCTATGTTTAACAAAAGTGGACCCAAAAGTAAAGCCAGTTGTATATGTCATGAGTTACTGATAGAAGTCTGTGGGGGGATTCATTAATCCTCTGTGTAAGACTAAATAAGTCCTACATGGAAACGGCCGTCTAAGAGTATGACGTCAGCACGTCATGCATATGCATGAGGGCAAGCTGACTCAACTGGAAGGCTAACACGGAGCGTATAAGACTGCAGGGGGCATGTCGGACTGCCGAGCAGTCCAAATATGCACGCCCCTGCCACTATATAAATGTGAAAATGAGAAGTGCAATGAGCGAGTCCGCTGAAATGTACACATAGCAAACGCTACACATCCCCACATACTAAACCCCTTTGTAATTGTAAAATGTAAACTTTTATTTTTTTTTTATAATTCCCGATATAGCTGCCCATATTTGCGTGTGTTTGCGTGGGTGTGCCCATTGCTTAGCTACAGTTAGCAATTTCGACATCGAAGAGCATAATAAGAAATGTTTATGCAAGTTAAGCCAAAGAGCAATAGTGTAGTGGTAGAGCCTTCGCACAAAATGGAGGTATTCCCGGTTCTAGTCCCACCACTCCCCTTCCTATTTTATATTTTAAATTAGTATATAAAATAATTCCTGACATATATGAATGAAATTTTTGTAAAAAGCATTGGAATGGCCAATGTATTAGTGAACAAAATGTATATAGATAAATATTAGAAGGTGAGCAGCATTAAGGATATTGACATATAATTGCCCATAGCTAAGCAGCGTTGTACCCAGCGCAATATAGTTGCCCATAGCTAGGCAGCACTTTACCTAGCGCAATATAGTTGACCATAGCTAAGCAGCACTTTACCTAGCACAATATAGTTGCCCATAGCTAAGCAGTGCTTTACCTAGCGCAATATAGTTGCCCATAGCTAATCAGTGCTTTAGCTAGCGCAATATAGTTGCCCATAGCTAAGCAGTGCTTTACCTAGCCCAATAGGTTTGCTCAGAGCTGCGCACCACACTAACCAGTGCACCGTCGGGCAACGTCGGGCAATGTGGAGCACCGTAGAGCAAAGTTGAGCAAAGTCACCTAAACACAGCCACACCCCCTAGCCTGTCTGGACAGTAGTAAAATAAAAAGCAATGACAAGGCTCGAACGCGGGACACTGTGCACCATAATCAAAGTACTGAACAACTAAGCCATGACAGCTTAACATAAACATGCACTGTTAACATGCATATACTTATAAATGGAAGTTTAACCATTGCTAAGCAGGTTTGCTGTTAGCTGAGAATTTTCAAAAATGGCCAATCACAAATAAGTGTGGGAAATGAGGTATATTTAAGTTCCATAGGCGGGAATACTCTATATAACTGGTTGTAGCTCCCATCTGCAGTCAGAATGACCGGTGCTGGAGATGGTACTCACTTTCGAGCGCCACGGTGGGGCATCGAGGAGTCAAAATACATGGTTTGGCTCCTTGTTCACCATCATGAGTCAAGACTCCTGCAGGGCCAGTTCCAAGGGACGGAGTACAAAGCGGAGGCTTGGAACCGGTTAGCTCATGATCTCACCAGTGTTACAGGAGTCCCTTGGACTGGTGAGCAGGTCCATCACCACCATGCAGACCTGAAGAGATGGAAGCAGGACCAACTGAACCAATGGATACAGGAGGCCCATGACATGCAAGATGCCCCACTACTGAGTATGTAGCCATGGAATAAAGTATGTAAGAAATGCTATTGTAGTCTATATAATGGATAGGTATGTCTCAATATCCTTTCATTTACTTCACAGCTGCAGGTGTCCATGCTGCGAACCGGCAAGCCTATGCAGATAGGCTGCTAAGGCTGTGCCACCAGGCAGGTTAGTAATTATTCTGCATGTATTATTATATAAAATAAGTGAGAGAGCGTGAAAAAGTGTTGTAACCCATTAATAAAGGTATAATAAGTCTGGAATAAAAGTATTCTGCATACACCAAAATATGAAATGAAAGAGAGAGCCTCTACAAAAGTCTGTAATGTAATTAATAAAGGTATAATTCCTGGACTGTGTCCATGTCACTTTCTTTGATATGTTGTTGTACCCCCTGCATTATGGAAATAGTACAGTTGTATTAAGTGCTGTCAATCCACACTTGTGTAGGTCCATATAAAGTGGATGAAGGGAATGCCAGTAGCTCTTAAGCATATATACAGTCCTCAACTGTTGGTTCATGGCTAGCATGTACAGGTTAATCTGGCACATGAGTAGATTGTGATTGTGTTCCCCAAATATGTCAGTGTGCTGCTAGAAATGTAGAGGTCTGTGTAAATGTAGCTGATAATGTCACCTGAAGACAGCCAGATATGTAGATATATGAATATAAATGAAATATATAAATACGTAGCAGTAACATCTGCATCTTGAACAGTTTGTATGTCAGATACAGGTCAGGTATATAAACAACTATCAAAACCCATTTCACAAATTAATGGACACTGCCTAGTGTAATAATACATGTAGGGGATATATACCTGCAGTCAGTAGGAATGCAGAATAAAGTTATAAGTATATATAAGTTGTTAATGGAATGATCTTTTTACACCCTACTTTATGGTCATAAATAATGCCATTCCACACCTAAATGGGTATGTGTAATCTGAAAAACTTTGTTGGGACATATGTCCTATTGGTTTATAAATCTGTGCATGTACTTTGATGCATGTGCCCTGTTCACATACGACAATCTTGGTGGCCTGTTGCCACCAATCAACACTGCATGCTGTTGGAATGTCCACTGTTGTTCTAAATATGCATGGGTTATGCTTGCTGTTCAACCATTGGAATTCTTGTGTGTTGGGTTAATGGTAATACTACTGCATGCTGTTACAACTAATTTGGAATGCTGTTGTCTGTTACTAACCCATATTGTCATTAAATCCTGCTAAACATAGAACGTATGGGAAGGCCGGTCCCAGTGGACCCTCCTCTCCCACCTCAGCTGGCGATGGCACCTGGCACCAGCATGTACGGTGCCCAGCCCAGGACCTTCTCCTCCGGTGGCCCTGTGCCACCTTTGGGTGGAAGCACTGCAGGGGATGGGGCTCGTCCCCCCCATGCAAGCGTGGCCGGAGGAGGGCCACCTATCACCCTCCGAATGGTCCGGGCTGTGGTGCATATGGAGATCAAGTGTTCAGTCGCTGATCCTCTAAGCCAGCTCGAGGAAAGAGTGGCATGACTCATGGGTGAGCCTGCCCCTCCTACACAGCCCCCAGCACAGCCACCCTCTGGGCTGTGAAGGTGCAGTGGTGACTGCCCATGGGTGGGGATGTCAGTTCCACTTTTGCCATCTGTGGGCTCATGGGCTTGCGATTTCCAAACACCCTTCCCCGTCAATGGTGTTCACCCACCCCATGTGTCATATTCTGCCCCTGTATGCATCTTGTTTGTCTTGTCTGTTTACCTCCCCAACCTACCTCCCCAAATATACCTACTTCCCCTTCCCCACATACCACTCTCACCTGAAAAAAAAATGGGCAATCTGCTCCCACAAAAAAATTATGCCCCATACATAGCTGCCCATTTTGCACACATGTCCACTGGACACATAAAATTAAATTTAATTGGCAGTACAACATACTTTGTTGTCCTCACCCCTCTCTCAGGGATGTAAGGTTTCAAAATTCCATCCAAATTATTAGTATATGCACAGCTGTTGCTGTTAAAGAAATGGGCAGCTATGGACCTTCCATACACCCGTCCTGCACATCCCGAGCGTTTTTCCCTACTGTCTTTCCCTCTTTGTGCCCCTTTTTCACCACTTTCCTATGGTGTCAGAAAGTTGATATCTTGTATCAGACACATAGTCCGCAACTGTACAGAATTACGCAGAATGTGCAGAGTTCTGCCTCATATGTGTGGTGTGTTCCACGTAAAATCAGTACCATTCTGCCAAATTCTTGAGAACTGAAGTCATGAAATAATGACAAACATGTGAGTTTAAGACACCAAATCCGTCAGAAAAGTCATACTAATGCAAAACCTATTATTGTGTCAACTATCTACGTTTGTAAGAGCAATATGTAAATACTGCCCCTATGTGTCCCACTATCAGTTAAGGCTTTGTCCAGATGTTTGCTCTAGGAGGTGGAGTGGTATGATCAGAAACTGATACATGTGTGAGGAAACAGCATTATCGACTGCAAGATAACGCAGAAGGTATGAAAAGCGCTGCAGTAGGACATTCAGTACTGTCCGCAGGTATGTGCTGACATGTCAAATGACACAGCAGTCTACATGAAGTACCTATAGGGCTGTCACCTTTACAAATGATGATAGTGGGGCATACCCACAGCCATGCCCACAGCACAAATAGACATACACACAGCAAAGCTAGGCCATGATACATGAAGCCTCCAGCGTGCATGAGTAGAGTGAGAGTACAGCAAGGATAGATGTCTGCCAAGCTATACAGCAAATGCCTGTAAGGGTGTGAAACATCGCCCGTAACATGAACATTGCACGGACAATGTTGAGATTTACAATATACCCCATTGGTATGTGAAAGCTAAGCAAATATGCGATACATGAAACAGTCAGCTGTCCATGCAAGTGCAGAGTTATGGGCAGAAAAAAAAAAAAAATATATATATATATATATATATATATATATATATATATATATATATATATAGATACAGACATACACATACAAACACACACACTCTTGGCAGGGCTGGGAATCGAACTTACACCTAACTACCCTATCACACTACAGCATGACGCATTTACAGAACGCGCTACTGAGATTACTAAACACAGCAGTCCCACAGGCATTCTTCTAGGCACGTGACAACATCCGCAAATGCCAGGACGCCGGCAGGGATTGTATAGAGAGTGTACGATCAGACATAGTACTGTCCCACGGTAGACGTATACAACCACACGGCAGTGGTGTACTCGGGGCAACTATACATGTATGTAGCACTACAACAACAATACATAGACACAGTACGCACCACAGACAGTACACCTTTCCAGATAGTCACCCAGTGTGTACTCAGTAGGCATCCATCCTGATGTTGAAGATGGAAATCCGTTGCCTGGATGACCACCATGGCAATACAGGATATCAATGGCCATGCCCATACACAGAGGGACATCACCGACACAAGGTGTCACTGGCCATGGCCTCACACCTGGTAATATACTTCAGTTCGGACTGTACTGTGTGTCGATCTACACAATGGCATACTGGGCATGCTCACACACTTAGCTGTCGCAAAGGGCCGTCTTGCATGCAGATGGAGTGTAAACACGGAAGGTCTCAGTTTGGACTGTACCGTGTGTCTATCTACACAACTGCGTACATGGACTGTACTGTGTTTCCATCTGCACAACAGCATACCGGGCATGCTCACACACTTAGCTGTTGCAAAGGCCTGTCGTGCATGCAGATGGAGTGTACACACAGAAGGGCACAGTACAGAAGGGCACAGTAAGGTATAACTGTCCTCACGCACAGGATGGTCACACATGCAGTGACCTGTACACACACAGCTGCCATCACAGCTGTCACAGGTGCAGGTCACACACGTACACACTGCAGTGTACACTGTAGCTGTCAAGTCATCACCATGTCGTTGGTGCAGCACTACACAGCCTTACAGTACCATGACACCATGTGACACATGACCACTGGGCTGCACAGAGGTGTACACCAGCTGTGCAGAGTACACGTGCACCAACAGGGATCCAACAGGTGTTATGCATTGCAATGATACCAGTATACATGAACAGGTCAGCTCAAGACATACCACGGCCCTTACACAGCTGTGACACATGACTGTTGCTGTACACCAATGAACACACATCTGGATATGTCATACATGTGATTGTGTGGATGTGTGCATGGACTGCACACACAACACATACATACATAGCCTTTGATGTACCTCGTGCATAACAGTGGTCTAATCAATGCTACACACACAAATGGAAGGTGGGTCCATGTCTGTTGAATGCACACACTACAGGGGGTAGCAATGTTGACCGGGACACATACCCTTGTACTGGTCGCCTGTGACACCCTTGATATCATACCACAGTCCATGTGTTATGTATGTCAACACACATGTCCAACAATAGCAATGCATACAAACATGGCAACAGGAGACACATGTGACATCTGTACTGTGCATGCAGCAACCATGCATGTCCAGTGGCCGATGTCCGTAACATAGTTGCACCTAACTACGACATGCAGTCGCAATGCAGACCCATCATTGACATCTGTATACGGTGACATACAAACAGCATGTATGGAGGGATGTGTGTACATACAGTGGTGAACCACCTGTGTAGATGTATGTGTGCAGGGGGTGGCTCACAGTTGTGTCACACACCATCCTATCATGCCATGTGCAAACAGTACGCTATGTCGCTGTTACGTGACGGTGCTGACATAATGCATGTATAGTGGTCAGGTGTTACCAACTATATGTCACATGGCACCTGTAACACCTACAACCTCCCGTGTGCATATAGCAGCACATTTGCCAGATATAGCATTGGTACACATAATGCAATAATTACCGCTGCATGTCTATCAAACGTGTCATCATATGGCAGGTGTATCATTCCCAGCACTGCCATGTGTGTCCGAATGTGTGACCAGAGATGCCACATATCGTGGGGAATATGTCCCAGTTGTTACACATCCCTGTACACCATTGTAGAGATCTGTACATACATCAGTGTGGGAAGCATGACGTCGGCCGGTGTGGTGCATCACACACATCGGCTGTCTGTATACACATGTGTGGTCACCACAGTGTGTGTGTGTGTGTGTGTGTGTGTGTGTGTGTGTTTGTATGTATGTCTGGTGCTTGGTGTGAGGGTGTATGCTAATATACAGTGAGAAATTATCACTAACCCCACATGGTGACTAACCCGTAATAGTGATGCAGTGCACTACCCTGTTGATGCCATAGGTCCCAGCCATACTGGCTACCTGTGCATGTTCCTTCTCTGTGACACGTCATGTGGGTGCATAGTACTGTGAGGGTGATGACCACATAGGCAAGGGTCCCCACCTGCACACTATGGGGTGTGCGTTATAGTGGTGTACACCCCATGAATGTGGCCATGTTCCCATACTGTTACAGGGTCCTACTGCTGCACAGTGTGGCCTCCAGCTACCAAGTGACACCTCACATCATCATTGGCCAGACTGCTGTGTACAACCCCTGCACCATGTCACCATACCTGTAATGTGTCCTGCTATGTATGTCACGTCTCTGTCCAGTGTAGCCTGTGGCACAGACCACATGCGTCAGGTGCAATATATGTGCAGACATCTGTGTCATGTTGGTGTTTCCAACAGTCAGGTTGAGGGTACATGTAGCATGCTGATATTGCCAGACGTGCCTGTGAGTAATCCACAGTTACATGTGGGGGAATGCAAACACTGCTACCTGGAGGCACATGCAAGTACACCATAGGAGGGAACCAGGGTATCACAACCAACATGGTGCTACAGATGTAACCGAGACACATACCATGAACACATCACAATGCATGCTGCACCTGCACTACATGGTATGACCGGTGCATGTCGACAGTACACAACCTATGTCACATACACATCTCTCTGTATTCACACACAACCACTGCAACATACACATCCTTCACTATGCATACACAAGTAATATTACATACACCTCTCACTATTCTGTTCACCCTGTGCATCAGAATATTTGTGCATAACCCTGCACTGATGGTGTGGATGACAGGGATGTGGCACAGGCTTCATCATATGCACAGGGTGATATGTTTGCCAGGGGCATAAGCTGCACCAATGGATAACATCATGTGTGTGTGTAAGGGCCGGTGAGTTGATTGGACATGTCTGTTCAGAATGCATGTGGATGTTGTGGAGCCCTACAGTTGTGTTTGCTGTGTGTGTGTATGTGTGTACACAGTTCTGCTATTTGTGAGGCCTACATGGGGTATAATTGACAGCCCCAGATTGTACAGACCAGGTTGTACAGCTCACTGTGTCCGTCCACGGCCACCTGACCTGTGCCTGCCTGGGGTTGCACGGGCACTACTAGGTGGAGGAACAGAGTGGCCACTGTCCAACAACACATGTCCGTTGGAACCATGTCCCTGCTGGGAACATCCAGGGCTATGTCCACGTAGCCTGCTGTGTCCTGGTGTTGACAGTGCAGCACCAGCTGCACTGCTACTTCTACCGGCACTATAGGAGCAGGTATGTGAGGTGGCACGCTCACGTCGACCTACACTAGGTGGTGTTGCTGGCCTACGTCCACGTGGCCTACACCTCACTCCTACCAGATGTTCCAGCACAGACAGCTCCTGCTCGCGGATTGCCATGCCTCGGTCAAGGATTCCGACCATTTCACCCAATCGCCTATCCAAAACATCAGCAATCTGCTGTTGAGCATTTGCCAATGCCTGGATGTTGTCATTTAGGGTATGGATAGCAGCCCTCTGCAGCCTCTGCCCTTCTCTGTTCTGCCATTCAGCACGTGCCTGTGCCACCATTACAGTCTGGAACATGTGTCTGGTGATACCAGCTGCTGCGCTCTGTCCTGCAGTTGCATGTCTGTCAGAGGTCTTCCTACGAGCAGCACCGGCCACATGCCTGTGTGGCACATCTGCAGTCATTACACTGACACCATGGTGTGTAGACACACCTTCTGTAGCCACCACACGTTCCTGTTCCACGCTAACAGACGCTGACTGTCCTTCCTCTATGGCCACTGGTGATGCTGTATGTGTTGGCAGTAGAACTGTGTGCGGGGAAGAAGGGGACATAGCTGGGATGGTAACCATTGGCACAGATTCAGCCCCTGACAACCCTGCCTGTACCTCATGCATATCTTCATCACCACTAGTATCTGTGGGGACACTAACATCAGATGGACCGCAGGAGGGTAATGCACCTACATCACCTGTGAATGCAAAGAAATACTGTAAAGTACAATAGACAACGACACAGACACACACACACGCACACACACACACACACACACACACACACACACACACACACACACACACACACACACACACACACACACACACACACACACACACACACAGACACACACACACACACACAGACACACACACACACACACACACACACACACACACACACACACACACACACACACGCACACACACAAACACACACACACACGCCATACATGTGATTTGTCAGATGGCATTCAGCATGCCTGTGATACAGCAGAGGGCATGCAGCTCAGACATTAATAGTGTTAGTAAGCATACCTCCCTGGGGTGCACACTACAGCAAGCAGGTGTCATATTAGTAGCCATGCAGTTCACACAATCATGGTAGTATTCATGCATCCCCGTGATACACCATGTGGCCCAGAACAGGATAACAGTACACATGGCTGACGTGACCTTGACATGTAATGTGCTGACATGTGCAATAACATGCATGCATGTCTGACACAATGGTGTCCTGACACATGTACAGCATCATAATGGGCTTCACATTGCAGTGTTGTGTGTATGCCCTCCAGATAGAATGCATGTTTAGCAAATGTGCATGAGCATGGGAGGGTAGTGTGAGCCATCTACATTGCTATACAGTGTGAAGTACAGACACTGTGCCATTGCATGGCATCATGAGGCATCTATGTTGCTGTACTATGCATAATATGTACACATTGCATAGCCATAACTGCAACACAGTCGTGATGTTCAACACATCGTATATGGTAGACTTCAGTGACACCTCCAGTAGCTGTGCACAGGCTTTTAGGATGTCCAGTGTACCACATCAACTGTATAATCGGTCAACTATGGCTATAATTGGACCATGTGTGGACAATGTGCAACAGGGTATATACAAATCCCATGTACTGTGTGGCTACATGTCTGGCCATCCCCCATGGCCATGTGTGCACATGTGCTGGCCAAATGTGTGTGATGGCCATCTATCTCACATGTCTGTGGTGTCCCATATGACATACACCCATACATGTCAGATATGTCACAATCCACAGGGCTATGCAGACAACGGGTTGTATGTTTGGTATGTGAGGTATAGGTCATGCGATAGTGTGACAATATTGCAGACAGAACACTACATGTCTGGGACATGTCAGGTGGCACATCACAATGTGTGCACCCAATGCAGGGGCATATGACACAATGGTGACACCTGTGGGCTGCCCATATCACAGCTCACTGTGTGGTACTGTGTGCATACCACACATGTTGTTCCAATGCATACTACATATGCCTCCATTGTAGAACACCTCCACCATTGTATGCACAGCTGACCACACATGTCGCAATGACAAGTACTGTGGTTTCAAGTTGGTGTATTATTTCATTTGTATATATTGCACATGGGTGGCCTGTGTGAATGATGGGTGATGCGACCTGCATATCGTGACTGGGACAAACATCAGGTGTGCAAGTGTTAACTGGCCACATGGCAAATAGATCTACACTGTAACATGCCCGATACTGATGACAGTCTCACCTGCAACGGACTCATGTCTGTGCAGCACGCCAGAGGTACCTGTATAGGGGTGACACAGCAGTATGAACATTATCCATGACTGTATGATAGCCACAGGTTGCACTGTGCATGTGAACACATTCACCTGTGTAATAGCATATAGTACGCACATGTGTGCATACACAGTGTAGCATACTGTAGTATGCAGCATGTGTGTCCACATACTTTGCATATGTTGTTACTTTACATAATGTACAGTGACACATGCAACTAAATGGGGTATAATAGCCACATGTGCAGTACTGACTTACCAGGCAATTCCAGGCTCATTGGTTGGGAGACACCCACCTCCACGATGGCAGCTAGTGTTTGTGGATGCTGTTCCCTGGGTGTCCCCATACTGGCCAGTAGCTCCTCAGTCTGTGTGAGTGGGGGCTGGGTTGGTGGCCCACCACCTGTTCCACCTTGTTCCCTGGTGATTGCAGTGGCATGCTGTTTTGCATGTCGTATCAAGTCCATGCAGTGTCTGCGCACCTGCTGGTAGGTGCGGTCATGGCCACCCACATCATTCACCCTCCTGCGTAGATCCTGCCACAGGTCATTCCGCTGCTGGGCATGCTGTGGCACATGGCTGAACAACAAGTCATAGTTGTCATGGAGCTGTGGGATGAGGACATCATCCTCCTGGCGGCTGTATGCTGGGAGGCATGTACGGGGCATTATCTGTAAGACATAATGATGGTGACAGGTCACAGTTTCAGAGATGTACAGAGATACTGCTGCACATACATTTCTATGACATCTACTACATCTGCACAGTTATCTTTGCAAAGCATCATGACACTGACACGACTGACGTGTTTGAGTCACACACATCTCACACCCATTATGCATTGGATGTCATCACCATATATGTGTGTCACCTCATTACAGTGTTCATACTCCATGTAAATGATGTCCTGCTGTGGGCATGTCTATTTGCCTGCACTTGTGTTCTTACCTATCTGCACATGCCTGGATGTGTCCACGGTAATGCTGTTGACCTGGATGCTGTGTATATGTCACATATCAACACAGACACAGCCATAATGGACTTGAGCAGTGACAATGCACACATATGCATGGACACCTGTACATGCATGTGTTTTGCCATATACATCTACACAGCACTGTACAACTGTTCAACATCCTGCCACGGATCGCCTGTATTGCACATGTGATAGACATGTGACAACGGCTAGTCAGACGACATTCGCAGGGATGGTTATCAACCATAGCATGTGCGGGCATGGTTTCCAAGCTGTAACAGACAGCCATTATGCCACCGCAAGGTGCATCAGTGCCACATTACTGATCCAGTCAGTTGATAGGACATCTACCATGCGGCCATCACACCATGTATGACTGGGATGACATGTGCAGCTTTGATGGACAGGGTTGCATGGTATGGCGGGAGTATGTCACATATATGGCACAGGGATCTGTCCAGCCTGTGGTGATCCTAGTATTAGGACGGTGGCTGTCCATGACATATGTCTTATAGATCAGGATATGGACATGTAGCATGTCCATCATCATGGTGTAGCAAATGTCTTTCTGCAAGGTAGACAGCATGCTGCATAGTGGAGGTGAGGATTGTGAAGGCTGGTATCGCACATCCATGCATAGCCATTACCCCTTAAAGGTGGTATGTGAGCCAATATTGGTCACCACAGTGCTGTTTATGCCTGTCCACTGATCTCCGTGCTCATGGATGGCACCCTGACATGACATGGGTACCTCATATGACTACCTAAGGGGTCTGGAGACGTCACCAAGTCAGGGGGTGCACTGCACAGCACCATCCCTTACACAGTGTCCATAATGTTGATCACAGCCTAGGTAGTAGTTTATGGGTACAGGGATGTTCACCTAGCGGTGACAATGCTGGTATCATCCATCAGACTGTGCACATATGTCACACACCTCACCCACACAGCCCATTCTGTATGTTGTTCACAACACTGACACAGCTATACTGATAGGTCATGGCCATTCACAGCCTTACATACACAGATGCCTAACATTTGTCTGTGTGGTATGTGCTACAATGAGAGTGGGGTACAACACATTAACCCTGTTCTACTGTAGCTGGCACTGGTGTGATGTGCACATGTCACTCTTGCACCTTTTGTAGTTGTGAGTCTGTCAACAGGCCACTGGTGGAACCCTCCTGTGACATACAGAGGTATTTGTAATCAAACATCCGTGCTGTGTTGTACATCTGTACTGCTAACATGTACCGTGATAATGGTTCATGGACATGCACACCATACTCAGCAGGGTTATAGTGCGGTGCCACCAAAAATGACTGTCATGACCACTTGTGGGTTGATATTATCCAACACCCTATCTGTATTGTATGGTCATGCTAGGCACTTGTTCAGAACTTGTGAGCATGTCATGAGCTACTGATTAGTATAGCACCCATTTCACACCATTTCCCACAGGTACACTGGCTGTCCTACACTTCCCAGCTTGCTTATGGTACAACAGCTGTTGTACACACGTAACGCACATATCCTGTGGGACATGGTTGTATATACAGGCATGTCCAACTGTCACGTACCAGTGCTACTGCCTGTCTATATGAGAGATATATGAGATATATATATATGAGAGCAATTGTCTCATGTACACATTCAATGCTCACCTCCCAACATACGACACTACAGCCTGTGGGGGATGCACTTCTGCAGCTGTGCTGGGGGCATAGCTCTCAAGTGTACCTCATTACGAGGAACGTACCTCATTTGGGGTCTTAAAAGGTGCATGTTCCTCAAGGTTCCACATTGGAAGGGTCTGTCACACATTCATTGTTGGAAATTGTTTACCTGCTAGCCATGGCTAAATAGATGGGAATCATATTAATTCATTAGAATATCCTTTTTATACGTAAAACCAGCCTATTGTAGCCATCATATGCCCTTCCTAGTTGAAGCTGTTAGTAAGCCAGTTGTAAGTGTTCCACGTTTTGCCCATTTGTCACACATTATGAGGGCTAATGTTCCTCATTTTGGGGACAGGAGGATGACAGCTATGGCTGGGGGTAATGCTGTTACCAACCCTGACTGCACCTGACAGTCATTTGGGGATGTGTAACATTCGCAACACACCCCACCCATCACATAGTCTCACATGATCTACACCACTGGCCACACCTACAAGAACAACTTGTGCAGTACGTCTCCATACTCAGTGTAGACACCAGAGGTAGCCCCCATCATGGCAGACAACTTCACCAACGTATAGCCCACAGACTCATGTGTGCCCATCACATACAGCCAATGGGAGTTATAACATTCACAACACACCAGTCATAGGTGACTCTGTAGGGAGTCACACTGCAGTTCCACACAGCAGGCTACACAAGGCGATAGTCGCTTACATCTTGCTGTCGGGTAACTGCTTCTGCAACATAACCTATGCACCCATGCCACACCTCACCAGGTACGATGTGACTGTCATTCTCCATGTTAGTGTGACTGCCCTGTGATGGCACTTCACAGACTATGTGTGCAGGGACATGCAATAGCTCACCAGTTTTATAGCCCTGAGGGTGTGGGCCATGCCCTGGGGAGCATTTTGCATTCATCCGGACACGATACCACTGTACAATGACCGACTGTGTCACTTCAACAGTTGCCTATGCTCCTATTGTCATTCCACAGGCATCTGGTATCTGTCCGCTTTGACTGACTTGGTCAAACACAATGCTGTGGCACAGATGACTTGAATCTGTCAGCCGTGGGAGTACAGCTCACATGTAAGGCTCTTGCTGCTTCTATACTGCCTGTCTTGCACAGTTTCCAATAACTGTCACCGGCAGAACAGGAACTGGCAAGCACGACATGGGGTCATGTGACACAATGCTTGCATCTTCCTCTGTGATGCACGAGGGCAAGGCACACCTTATAATGCACCATTCAAACATCTCTGCAGTGACTGGGACCTGCCTCTAGGCTCTGCAGAGTTCTCCTGCAATGACAGGTTATAGACAGACCATACCTTTCAGGCACATACCTGGACCGGCACACCCACAGCTGAGGGGTTCCCATATCCCACTATGTTGTGCACACATCCTGGCTAGTTACTTAGCACAATGCATCAGAGGTGCTCCACGTGCAACTAACTGTGTCCAGGACCGCTATACACATTGTAACAAGCTACAGAGTCAACATCATACCCCACGGTTAACATACCTTATTTGTTGGTATATTGGACAGTGGGCCTCAGACAGCTACTACTGATGTGTGACCGACACTACCCCACACTTAACTGGGATAGCCACTCATGTACCGACACATCCATGAGTCACAACCTCCACTCTGCTGGATCAACCCATACACACCACCTCCAAGACCTACATTAACCTTGACATGAACACTACCACCATGTGACTGGTGTTACACACCTGGGGTTATCCCCTCATTGGTGGATTCCGAACATATGCTACTCAACCTTGTTAGCTTAATCCCAGCACTACACCCATCACAGCATACACAGTACGAGTACTACAACACCTACTACAGACGTCTGCTGACAGCGGTTGTTAACGTCATGACACCCGTGCAGATAGACAATGCACATACATATGCTGACACATACCCCAGTGCACTTCATTAGCATGTACACAACTGCAAGGATCATGCTATTCCACACAGAGCCATGATGGTACACACCAGATAACAGACGCCACTCTGGTGGTCATGTTCCATGGACATATGATGTACAACAACAGGTGTAGGCTGTTGCACTGTGGTGTACATTCCCAAGGGTGGGGTGACACACTGGTCAGCTGTGGTAGGGCCACAGGGTCCCTCATCACATACTCCAAGACTAGCTACGTAAACATGACTGTGACACATTCTGGGGTGTACCACCAGGCATTATGGTGGTATGTCAGTAGTCGATGGCAACACCCACATCTGCTGTCACATACAACAGTCACTCAGGAACATTACAGACCCAGGTGATTTTGGCAACATGCTGGAGGATGGATTCAATAATAACATTACACCTTCTCACTCACTACAGGCCCACAATCCATACAGGAACATTGTGGTGTCCCTGTGGTCACACCTACACAGTACTGACCTGCACTCTAAATGTCCTGGGACAATGGCCCCATGTCACCTTCCAACGTCCCAGGCTGTGATGTCCACCAACCTCTGACTGACATGTCTCCCCACTAGGCCACCATATTCAGTAATAGCCTTGTTTCAGACATTGTAGCCCCTGAATGGCACACAGCAGCATTTATCACACTACACACAGGTGGCACCACAATGCACGAGTGGGACTATAGTCCTACACACCTGTCTGGACTGTTCTGCATGGCTATGGGGCACATCATCAAGGACGTCATTCACAGAGACATTTTTGGGCTCCCATCCTTTGCTGCCACCCGGGTTGGGCTTGTTAGGGCCAGAGCATGGCCCCTACACATGGTGGACTCCTTTCATACAGTTACCAGGGCAGTTGCTGATGGTACAGGAGTCCACACATCCTACATTGTCCTCTCATTGCCTTTCAGCACCATTCTCCATTCTGGTATTGACAACATACACATCCACCTGCACATCGTACCCTATGTCTCAGGATGTTATGCAATGTGGCTCATGGACAGGACACACACAGTGAGGCCAGCATACCATAGTATCTACTACATGTCAGGTACATTTGGCATACCACAGTTCTCAGTCGTAGGGCCCCTCATGTTCAGTATATGCTTCCATGCAGTGCAGGCTAGCACAGGGGACTTTCCCTGCCTAGCTTTCAAATCCCTGCATACAAAGCACCATTATTGCTCCACCAGCTGATACTGACTCCATCCATATGGGTGTCGCTGTGACAGATACATGATATGACTATCATGGAATCAAGCTGCATGACACAAGGTGCATGAACATCACCTTTGCATTACACCATTCACCCACTGACTATCACATGGGTGGTAGTCCCCTACATACATATCACATTGTACATGTTTGCAGTACACACATATGTCGCACCCACTCCTGTGATTACCGTATTGCCACTGTGGCGTGGATATCCTTCTATGTGGCCACACCTATCTGTACTGGGTGTGTAACTGGTACATAGGCACCCATTGTACCTTTGAACTCAAGACATCTACACACATTCAAGGGTACACCACCCCATTTAGGGAGTACCTTACACAACAGCTACAGCTTTACATACCACAACATTAACACGCCATGATGTTTACTGAGCTCCGACAGTTTAAGTATGCGGCTAAACCACGGACACCACATCTGTACACATTTGCATACTACATACTCAGGGGTGACCTCTGCTGATCAGACAGGGCCCATGTCCACAACATTATTAATGGATATACTCCTCATATGCGACATAAGCAGAAGCCACTGTGAGCAACATGCTCATGGATATGTGCACACACGACACAATGAGTGGGATGTGCCTGAGGGTTACATTCCCAAACCAGACACTCACCATGCTTTGGAACATAAGTTCTATGTACATCACGCAGGGACACTCAGTAGCACTGTTCATGTGATACCTCCCTTGGTGGTTGGGAGACACATGTAGGCCTGGGATCACTGCAGTGGCTGTACTGTGCAGGGGTGCAGGTGACACATGGCTCTGCTGTTCACAGGACACTACCCTAGAGAGGTGCCACTAGTGTGAACACTGTAGTTGTGCTTACACATGGACTTGCCAGACTGCATAGTACCCCACTATGCACCTGTGAAGCTATTACATGTCCTTTGTGCATGGTTACTTGGTAGCCCTTCCATTTAGATTAGCTATCATGCTATTACAATGTCCCATGCCTATAAGCCATATGTATCCTGTTATTGTACATGCCAGTAGACGATACCTGTGGTATGCATGATATGCCTGTTATGCTGTGTAGAATATATGTCATATCTACCTACAATACTATACATTACACATATTTCACATAGTATCCCATAATGCAAAGCATACTTGCACAGCAGGACCACCTTAGATATGTGATTAACGTTATATGCCCATACACATGTGTGCTGTGACAGTATATCAACATATACTATCCCCTGCTATGGCACGTCCTTGTTGGACATACCCTACCACTGACGGGTTGTATGGAATTGTTCTGTTTAATGCCCTCATGTAGCATCCCTTGGGGTGTCTGTGCTGTGTACCTTGTGTCCCACTGCTGGACACACAGTTTCTACAAGCGTTAGTATGCTCAGCAAGACATCACTACATAAATACCTTTCCCCACTTTATGCATTGTGGACACGTTTAATTAATGCAAACCAGGCTATACATACAGTAAAACTAATTAATACAGATCATGCTATACATAACCTTACATATCGGGTGTTCTACATACCTTGTTATCGTTATGGTGTTTTGTTTCTATCTCTCTCACAGTGTTTCAACTGGTATTTGGCATGAGCATACGGTTGGAATGTCTGGCAAGTCATCCTTATATACGTCGATACCTGTAACATGTGGATTCATCCCGCCAATTGGTGTTCCTGAGTGACTAATTACTTGCATATCAGCTGTGCAGCTACTCCATTCACCAATTACGCGGCAACAGTGGGGTATAATTGAATCCTCCACTTGGGCGTTGCCTATTTGCCCTACCTTCGGGGAGACAGTCTGTATTGTGTTTTGTTATGTGTAATTGCAACTGCTATGCATGGAGACAAGTATACTTTGGATTCATGTTCCCCGTAGATTGTGTGTGACAGGTAGAGTATTTGGTTCAACATGTGGGTGTACCTGTCATCCCAATGTCTGATAACGGAGTATTGCAAACAAAACCTGTAACATGGCTGTTTGTTCCATTATACAATGCCTGCAATTTTGCATGACGCCTTTAATTGTGTCTCTCACACAGTATGTTGAGAGTTCTGCAGATGTAATTGACTGACTGGATGTTTGTGCTGCTATTACAGTCTGTATTGCTTTAGTTTCTAGTGTGGGGGATGTCAGTGGGTGTACGTAGCATATACAGGTTTGTGGGCCTTGCATTTCTACATAATCTGTATATATGTGTGTGGGCTCCGTCCCTAATTAGAGAGCTAACAGTTAGTAGACTTATGTTATGGGATTGTACGTTGGGCCATTGTTAATTGGTTTCTATATCATCTGCAGGTGAGCTTGCTACTTGTATACCTCCGGAATTACAGCGATATATCAAGGGATATGTGTAAGTGACAGCTATCCCTTGTATTTCTGTCCCAGATATTTGCAGTCATTGCGGTTGTGTTGGTAGAAGAGCCTGTTTGCCATGGGTTGCCACCTTTTCATATGGTCATTGTTGGATACTTGCGGGACACACAGCGGTGTTTCCAGGCCAACACGTAGCCATGGTCAGTACACAGGTTAGCACATACTTTTATCCTTAATACATACCTATTGTTGTGGGACTTTGGCTACTTATCATATTGCAAGTAACATTTACGTTTCTTACATACAGACATAACTATTAAATATGACTATTACATTATATATGGGACATATTAATGTCCTACCATCTCGGACATTTGCCCTTTGTACTGTTTTATGTCAGGACACACCTGCCCAGGGTGGGGCTGTCCCTCCTACTGTGGGACAGGTGGTAACCGTAAGCCTACGGCTAGCTATACCCACACCTACCGTACTGATCTGCCTCTAACTTGGCACTAACAAACACATGTTGCAGACACACACACACATTACAGTCACATGGAGATGCACACAGCACCCTCAACGCACACTTACACAGACTACGGCACTCACAAACACAGTTGAACACAGTACCTACGTGGACCGCAACACTGGCAGCAGTGACTAACTGTCCCTTCATATCATCATACTATTACTCGCGGCTGTACTGTTCCGGTACTGTGTTCTATCGGTCTTTCAGCCTCATGGTTACGCATGTCGGTATGTTATACATTCCATAGTTGGCGGTATCCTATTTATTTGTACCTCCAAGGTGTTATGAATGTCGTTGAACTATCTATTATATTTGCAGATATCGCTGAATCCATCTATATCAACATATATCACTCTTTTGCCCTTTCTATCTGTATTATATATATGCATATGTGTACAAATATATATATATATATATATATATATATATATATATATATATATATATATATATATATATATATATATATATATATATATATATATATATATATATATGGCGGGGAACGTGACAGGCACACAGCACCACCATATGCTGTAAGGCTCATGTACTGTTCAGGTGTTGGCATTCCATGTTCCACTAGCTGTTGTGTTTACAATGTTTGAGGGCTGCCTATGTAGGAGTCACACATTGGGCCACCTATACATTACAATTTACAGGTGGTCATGTTTGTGTGCCATCCATTTTACTATGTGTGCAGGTGGAGAGGTGTCAGTCCATAGGGGCCTACACTGTCAGAGTATGTGCTATACGTTCCCTCTTTGCCAAGGTGTAGGCATATTGAGCACGCCTCCGTCTGCCTACTGGGGCTGGCACAGTGTGTTCATGGTCTGAATCCCTCTGTGCCTGTAATGGCCTTGGCAATTGCGGTGGGCTATGAGGGCCTTCACCATTTTGTCCCTGCTTCCGCTGCTTCCGCAGGATCATATTATGTAGCATGGCACATACTATGATGATGTGGGCACACATGCCTGGAGAGTACTGCAAGGCTCCACCAGATGTATCCAAGCACCGGAACCATGATTTCAGCATCCCGAACACACGCTCTGTGATGATTCTAGTTTGTGCATGTGCCTCATTACGGCGTTCTTGCATGGGTGTGTGTGCATTACTGATGGGAGTCATCATCCATGGCTCCAGTGCATAGCCAGCATCCCCCACAAGATGGCCATGTGGGATGTCCCCCCTGACAAATACCTGATACAGCTGTGAGGCATGCCAGATATGGGAGTCATGGTAGCTTCCAGGGCTGCCAGCACACACATCCATGATAATGCCCTGGGCATTGCACACGACCTGGCAGTTGATGGAGTGGAATCCCTTGCGGTTTATGTAGCGCCTACCATGCTCACCTGGTGGTGACTTGATTTGTATGTGCGTGCAGTCTATCGCACCCAGTACCTCCGGGTAGTGTGCCACACGGTGGAAGTGGAACATATTGCTGGCCAACTCCTCCTGAGTTCGGGGGAAGTATATCTGCTCATTGGCATGTGGTAACATTGCATCCAGGAACTGGTATAGTACACTGGATGCTGATGCCTGTGAGATACCCATTATATCTCCAGTTGGCCTTTGAAAGGTACCTGTGGCCAGTATTTGCAGGCTTACACATACCTTCATGTCCACTGGGATGGGTTCCCCTCTGTTGTTTCTGGTTCTCAGGTGTGGCCGGCACAGCTCCACTATTTGCTGTAAGATGTCCCTGTCCACCCTGTAACACTCTACTATCTCCAGGTCATGTAGCCCCTGGTAGGTTACCCTTGGTCTGAACACTCTCCTTCTCCTCCGAGGCCTGCGGTGGTTGTCGGCATCATCCTCCACAACACCGTCAGTCTCTAACACATGCTGATGAATCACAGCTATGGCAGCTCCCAACATGTACATTTTAAAAGTTCCCCATGTGTTTACACCTATGGTGCAGTGTTTGGGAATACACAGGTGTGTGTAGGGTGCTTTCACACTTTATACTATTGTACTGTGAACACCGATGATGTCATAGGGTGTGTATGTACGATCGTAGCTACAGGGTATCTTATGTGTTTTACTGCCGGAACTACTATTGTGGTGCCTTTGGTGTTAAATTACATTTGGCTGCCGTGGATTACATCTTGACTTTCTTTTTACATTTCTGCACGTTGCACCTACCATTTTCTGGCATGCATCCTGCAGCCTACTTTCATTTGTACTTTCCAGGACCTGGCATATCTTGCATTATGTGTGCTACTGCCAGTCTGCTGTCGGTTTGCTTTGCTCTGCTGTGTCAGGTCTCCTATCTTTGCAATCCAATACCTCCCCTCCTTTCTTTGCAGTCCAATGCCTCCCCTATCCTGTTTTGCAGGTTTCTGCAGGCAGACTTGTCAGCTGCCGTCGATTGGCCATCGTGGGTTGATTGGTGTTGATTGTTCATTAGTACTCCAATTACCCTACTTCGGCATTTCCTTCTTTTCTTCCCCTGACCTTCCTGTTTGTGCTATTGTTCGTGGCACATGTGTCCGATTACTGGGTTTCGGGCACGTTTTCATCCCCGTACACATGCGCTTTTGGGCACCATGTGTGCTCTCAGCTAAACGATTCTATACCTTCCTCCCCACCCCTATCCTGCAGCTTTGCTTAGCAATGGACAGGCCAGATTTGCATTGCTCCAATGTGCTTAATGCTATGGTGGCACACCCCTCTGCTGATGTCATGTATCTCCTCTGAGCCACTCTGCGGTGTTATACCACTGTGCCGTATGGTACAACTTTCATCTGGCGGCACATTTGTGATTCAGTATTATCTGCCTCATTTGCATGGCATTGACTACTAATTCATAGTTACCACGCCAAACACTATCGCAGGCCCTTAGAAACTGTTGCACCTTGGTTGTGGTGTCCCATGCATACCATTGTGTATTATGCTGTAACCCTGATTTCCATTATGTTGCGATTTTATGACATTTTTATATTATTTCTTTATGTTACAGCTTCCGCACACATGTCCTGCGGTTGTGCTGTGCGTTACTGTGGATATGACATTAAATGTTATTTACGTGTTGTGCATCTTTTGTTATGCCATTGGCTATGTATTTTGCCATTGGCATATGTTAACATTGTGATACCTGGGTCTGGCCCACTTCCATAGCTCCGATGTTTTGGAAAATGTAAACCGTGTTTTTTGGTTTACATTTCCGTGGGCTTACACTACGCCTGCACCACTTCATGAATCACTATATGCCTTCATTTGCATGGTGTGACACTGCGCATGGGGTGATTAGCATACCTAAGCCGGGGGCTGCGCAGTTCTGACGTACGCCGGTAGTGCACGTGGAATTGGATTGTACCTGAATCGCTCGACGGCCATATTTGGCATTATACCGCCTACGCTATGCCTGCGCCTGGCGCAAGCTTCATGAATCCCGGGGTCAGTCTTTTCATTACATTCCTTGATTGCACACACTCAATATCTCTATGCTCATTATCTCATCTCTCTCTTTTTCCATCTTACAGCTGCTTCTATACAAAACCATTTCAATCTAGAGACTGGTGTCTTTCTAAGGTAATACAATAGCATCCTGGGAAGAGACAGTAAACAGTCCAAACTGCTTTGCCAGGGATGGCCTGCACTCCACCCCCCAAGGCTATCATATTTTGGATAAAACCTTGTCCACCCCTCATTGTACCTTTTATGCAATGTCAGTCTTCTAAAACTACCAACATGACTAAACAGAATCAGGACAAAATGAAGGTATTACTCCTCAGTGCTTTGAGTCTTAACAAAAAACTCCACACCCTACAAGCACTACTTACCTTGGAAAATGTACATATATGCATCATTGCAGAGGTCCAATTCAAGACAAGAGAAAGCATTCCATCAGTGAAGGGCTTCAATGTCTATCACTTGTACAGTCCCTTTGCATTAGAAGTAGATACTAAAGATGGAGGTACTTCTGTATTCTTAAAACTGCTTTTTATCTCCAAACATATTAGAGAAGAACATTTACTATAAATATGACTCTAAAATGACAATACTAATTACAGTAGCCACCATAAGCCTATACCGCCTACCTAACCTGTATAGTGTCTGTATTTATTAAGTCAAATTCCATTTTCCTAGCAGATGTCAGCTGTCCCATACATCCAGAGACATGTATGCCCAGAGATTTCTAGATTTCATAAATATAGCCTTCTTGGACAAGTTAGTCCACAACCCAATCAGAGGAGATAAAATTATCTGTTTGGTCTTTGCAAGTATGTGGCAACTCTGTTCCCCTCCTAGTCTAGCCTCCTTCCTGGTCAGTATCCATCTTTCACCATAAGACTGGGGCCGGAAGCCTCCTTCAATAACTCATTATTTAGAGACTATGCAAAAGCTAATCTACTAAAATTGATGTCCTGAAAAAGTCAAAAGCCACTTCCACTTCAATGATCCTACTGCTTATGCAGAATCTTTTATTGCTAAGTTTTTTGCACATGTAAATAGTTGCATAAGAAACATCTGCCCCCCCCCCCTCAGAAATAAATGCAATTAAAAATTAAAAAAAAAAAATTAACAGTGGAACCCTAATAGAAACAGGCTCTGTAATAAAAGAAAAAAACATTATATGCACACAAATATCCAACTCTCAAGAAGATAAAAACACTCTTATTAAACTAAACAAGAAGCTCTGAATTTTGATCAGATTAACTAAAGCTAAATATGAGGTAAAAATAGACACCACATTGAAAGATAAACATGAATCCTTTTATAACTGTTAGAAATCTCTGAAAAAATGCCCAGTCCTACATAAATCTAATAGTAAATGATGCACAGTGCCCCTTTTGGTATGTACCTCACAAGACATCTACAACAACTGGAAAGGCCGCAGAAATACCTCACAAATAGAATTACCAGCCTCAAAGAGATGCCCTACGCAGACCCTCTAAAATAAAACTCCAGCTTTACTCCATCACATATCGCCTACTCAGAGGCGATCTCTGCCTAACATACAAAGCTATGTCAAACCCAGAGCTGTTGGACATGCTCCACTTAAAGAAATCCCAATCCCTCCGAGCTACACTCTCTAGGGACCTAAACCTTGTCACCACAATAAACAGAACATGACATGCTGGAGGGATAGATTCCTGTCCCAGAGACTTCCATACTCTGGAACAAACTACCTATCTATATCAAAAAAAGCTCCTCATTAGCTCAAGAAAAATGTTGATGATTGGATGGGAAATATGAAATTCACCTCGGGGATCACTTATGTGGCTCTACTCGACAGGGGCACAGGAAAATAATTTTCTTGGATGGCAAAAGCCAGGGTACCTTTTTGGCTAGGCTTATATAGGCCCTAGGGCCAATAGCCTGGTACCTACTTATGAACCTATGAACCTGTATCACATACTCTGAGACAGAGGACATAAAAAATCTACTGACAGACAAGTTCAGCCCCAACTTCACCCACTCTACCTCCAATGTTCTCAGATCAAATACCCACATTTACCCCTCTCCTCAAATCACCCAAGAACAAGTTCTCAGGGAACTATCTAGGACCAAGGACCCTGCATATATGGGTCGGGATAACATACCTGGCTGCCTACTGGCTAGCCTGAAACATGAATTATCAGACCCTTTGGGCACAATACCAGGGCACTTCTATGGGCTAAGCTTGTAAGGATCCAGGGCCATTATCCTAGTATACACCTATGAACCTTGCAGAAACTGTTTAACATTGGTCTCATAGCCGGCCTTTTACCAGATGACTGGAGGATAGCTGCAGTCATTCCCTTCCCCTAAGCTGGGGATACAAAAGACCCAGGTAATTACAGAGCTATAAGCCTGACAAGCCTTCTCTGTAAGACTATGGAAAGGATCATTATCAAGCTAATAAACAGGGATATAGGTGACCTACAGGATCCAGACCCAACCCAGTTCAGATTTGTCATGGACAATTTTTGCATATTTAACCTGGATGACCTCTTCAAAATGGTCACTGAGGAAATGGATGACTACAAATCAGTGCACACAGCCTATTAAGACCTTGCAAAGACACTCAACACCATTGAATACGCAGGAATCATAGATAAACTTTCTCAGATAAATGTTAATCCCTCTGTAGCTTTCTGGACAGCAAATTTGATCATAAATTGATCACAGGAACTAAGGGTCACTTATGTCTGGCATTTACTTGAAAGACATCAATGTTAATGTTAGTGGATTGCAGCCGACCGAGTCTGCAGAGGACTACAAACTTAGTGCCATTATAAGCTCCCTAGATGACAGCATAATCCCAAAAAAGGGTCTGTCCCAGACAATTGCTTGGTGGCAAAACCATGGACTGAAACCAAATATACAAGAAATGTATAATTATAGGCTTCAGCAAGCATGAGTTCCTTTTTAACTACCACATTGAAAATGCTCCCCTGAAGACTGATCCCATAGTTAGAGATCTAGGAACTTTGGTGACAATGAAATGTGCCCTGATCACCATGTGTCCACTTGTGTGAGAAACCCATTCTCATTTCACAGCATATACTGAGGGGTATGGCATCAGGACACAGGAATGTTATTGTTCCTCTGTACCTTGCACTCATTAGGTAGATCTTGGAGTATAATGCCCCTTTTGGTATGTACCTGTAGAAATGATTGTCACAGCTGGAAGGATCACAGCACTTCCTCACTAAATCAAATTAATGGCTTAAATCATAAAAGCTGCAGGCTATCTCAAAGTCTTGTTTCTTCTTTTTATCATACAGGTTACTGAAAGAAGGCCTCTGGTTCATGTATACTGTTGCATTATACCTATTACACATTTGGAAGGACACTGGTATGAGACATATACTCAAGGGACTTAGGTTTATTATGCAAGATTAACAGAACACAAAGGATCGATAAGTATGCATAACAGAGAGTACCACTTCTATGGAATCCACTTGCCCTCCACATAAAGCAGAGTCCTTCTCTTTTTCTGTTTAAATATAACTTGGACAAATAGAAGGGTAACTGCAGATTCACCCCTGGTTTAACACCATGGCTCTCACGGATAGGGGAAAATTGTAATTACCCAACTTATACATGCATGGCTCATCTTGGGAGAGTCATATTGCAAAATAAAAGTGATAATAATTGCCAAGGAATACAGAGCCTCACAGATCAATAGACTGGAAGGTACCATAAATACCAAACATATTCAGTCTTGTATGTCAGAGTCCTTACTACTGCTCAGGGAATGTTGTGTGACTTTCAGTGAAACTGGGATTAGAATGAAGATGAAAATGTTCTATGAATGGATTTGAGTTTGAGAATTTGGACTAAGTAGGGTTAGTAACCAATATTTGTGTACTTTACTATGCATTATAACTGGATTTACTTCAGTTGTACTCACAACCCCCCAAAAATCATCATGTATACAGTGATGTTTAGACTTTGGTGAGCATTGGATCAATCTGGCTATCATATTTATGGCAGTTTAGATATGTCTGAAAGAATATTTATTAAGGTAACTTTTTTCTATTTTTCAGGATATGCCAGCCTACATGCCTTCCACAAGTAGTCCTGACCTGCCAAATTAGAACTCCCACGACAGTCTATAGCAGTTCGATACTATGAAAATTTACCAAGTGCTCTGCAAATGTGGATTTAAAGCAATTCAATAGTTAAAACATAACTCCAAGTATTTGGACTGTTTGATCATGTCTACTGTCTTGCAAAATGAGAAAAAAAAACTTCCCAGACTTGCTCAGTCTTCAAACAGTGGTGGCTTTAGTTACTGTAAAATGTATCTCTAGTTCCATATGTTTGATAGGGGAATGTAGAAGTTATAACTTAGGGAGTTTTTTGTTAATATAGAACAAGGCCAGGGCATCTGCATAGTGTATGATATTTAAGTCAGAGTTTCATAGGATCAGAGAAGGTTACTAGGCTAATGGCCCTAGAGTCTTTTTAAGCCTAGTATTGTCTCAATTCACCAATTATCAATGCCCATGGGCTATAACAGCTTTGGTATATTCCTGTGCCTTAGGGCATCTACAAATTGCCCCTGTTAATAATGGCCACAAGCGACTGATCCATTGTTTCAAACTGCTCTTGAATAGATTTAAGGAAGAACTCTGAACATGAATGGATAGTCTGTTCCAGAGAAGGGTATTCTCTGAGATGCATACCTTTCCCAAGTCTCTTATCACCTCATGTACTATTATGGGAGTGTTTTCAATGTTTTAATTTGAAGGAGTGGTCAGCTTCCCACAGGGTATAATTATCTATTGTTTTGCACTGTTTTAGGACACGGTTCTGGCATCAGATATTTGTCTATGTCAGATCCTCATGAAGGATAGCTATGTATTTGGGGGACTCAGTGATTCTACTCAGCTTGTTTTTATCAGCAAATTTGGTCTGCCAAAGACCCTATACATTTGCCTTGATTTCAGAGACGTATGCTTTAAACAGGAGAGGTGCCAGTACCAAAGCAATGAGACACCACCAGTAATAGGTCTCTTGGTATTGATGGATTCCCCCACACTATTTTCACGTGTGCTATATGTAGCCTTTTAGCTATCCATCAGGTGGCATTGGAATTTATACCTAAATTTGTGAGGTTCGTCTATAATATCTGAGTGAAGTATTGTGTCAAATGCCTTTGCCAGGTCAAGGTAGGCAGACTATACCATTTTTCCCATGTCTCTGTCTCTAGTGACTTTCTTAGAGAAGTTCACCAAGTTTAGTAGGCATGACCTGCCCTTGATGAAACCAAACAGGGATGAGTTCAATGTTTGAAGATTTCCTATATCTTTATTTATCAGGTGCATGATGATTCTTTCCATGGCCTTGCATATAAGATTAGTCAAAATTATGGATCTTTAGTTCCCTGTTGATGGTCCATCTTTGTGTAGAGGAAAGACCATTTTGGTTCTCTAGTTTCTAGGGATGAAGCCTGTCTGGAGGCTATGGCTGAAAAGAGATTCTAATGGGCCTTGACTGGTCACATATCCAGCTATTTTGAAACATCCCAGAATATTATCAGGACACACTGATGCAGTATTTTTAGCTCTTGAGAGTGTAGTGAGGATCTGTTCTTTAGTGATAGTCATGGAAGAAATTGTAGACAGTATTTCCTGGATGGGAAATGGGTGTTGGGGAGGGTGAAACAAGCTAAATTTATATGTGAGCAAATTTGCTGTATCCCTCTGGTTCAATGTAGGAAGTTCCATTTCTTCTTACTCCATTAAGGTTGTGTACATAACTGAAAAATGCCTTATGGTTATCCTTAGCCTGGGAGGCTATTTTTGCCTTGAAGTTGGCTTTGGTAGACTTGATGAGTCCCTGAGTTGCTTGTTGAGACTGATGAGAGATTTTGTTGTCTTTTGCTCAT